>NC_059214.1:58454508-58464508 GCF_020615455.1 Coregonus clupeaformis
ACAGGGTGTAGTGTAGTGGTACAGGGTGTAGTGTAGTGGTACAGGGTGTAGTGTAGTGGTACAGGGTGTAGTGTAGTGGTACAGGGTGTAGTGTAGTGGTACTGGGTGTAGTGTAGTGGTACAGGGTGTAGTGTAGTGGTACAGGGTGTAGTGTAGTGGTACAGGGTGTAGTGTAGTGGTACAGGGTGTAGTGTAGTGGTACAGGGTGTAGTGTAGTGGTACAGGGTGTAGTGTAGTGGTACAGGGTGTAGTGTAGTGGTACAGGGTGTAGTGTAGTGGTACAGGGTGTAGTGTAGTGGTACAGGGTGTAGTGTAGTGGTACAGGGTGTAGTGTAGTGGTACAGGGTGTAGTGTAGTGGTACAGGGTGTAGTGTAGTGGTACAGGGTGTAGTGTAGTGGTACAGGGTGTAGTGTAGTGGTACAGGGTGTAGTGTAGTGGTACAGGGTGTAGTGTGTAGTGGTACAGGGTGTAGTGTAGTGGTACAGGGTGTAGTGTAGTGGTACAGGGTGTAGTGTAGTGGTACAGGGTGTAGTGTAGTGGTACAGGGTGTAGTGTAGTGGTACAGGGTGTAGTGTAGTGGTACAGGGTGTAGTGTAGTGGTACAGGGTGTAGTGTAGTGGTACAGGGTGTAGTGTAGTGGTACAGGGTGTAGTGTAGTGGTACTGGGTGTAGTGTAGTGGTACAGGGTGTAGTGTAGTGGTACGGGTGTAGTGTAGTGGTACAGGGTGTAGGTAGTGGTACAGGTGTAGTGGTACAGGGTGTAGTGTAGTGGTACAGGGTGTAGTGTAGTGGTACAGGGTGTAGTGTAGTGGTACAGGGTGTAGTGTAGTGGTACAGGGTGTAGTGTAGTGGTACAGGGTGTAGTGTAGTGGTACAGGGTGTAGTGTAGTGGTACTGGGTGTAGTGTAGTGGTACAGGGTGTAGTGTAGTGGTACAGGGTGTAGTGTAGTGGTACAGGGTGTAGTGTAGTGGTACAGGGTGTAGTGTAGTGGTACAGGGTGTAGTGTAGTGGTACAGGGTGTAGTGTAGTGGTACAGGGTGTAGTGTAGTGGTACAGGGTGTAGTGTAGTGGTACAGGGTGTAGTGTAGTGGTACAGGGTGTAGTGTAGTGGTACAGGGTGTAGTGTAGTGGTACAGGGTGTAGTGTAGTGGTACAGGGTGTAGTGTAGTGGTACAGGGTGTAGTGTAGTGGTACAGGGTGTAGTGTAGTGGTACAGGGTGTAGTGTAGTGGTACAGGGTGTAGTGTAGTGGTACTGGGTGTAGTGTAGTGTAGTGGTACAGGGTGTAGTGTAGTGGTACTGGGTGTAGTGTAGTGGTACTGGGTGTAGTGTAGTGGTACTGGGTGTAGTGTAGTGGTACTGGGTGTAGTGTAGTGGTACTGGGTGTAGTGTAGTGGTACAGGGTGTAGTGTAGTGGTACAGGGTGTAGTGTAGTGGTACAGGGTGTAGTGTAGTGGTACTGGGTGTAGTGTAGTGGTACTGGGTGTAGTGTAGTGGTACAGGGTGTAGTGTAGTGGTACTGGGTGTAGTGTAGTGGTACTGGGTGTAGTGTAGTGGTACAGGGTGTAGTGTAGTGGTACAGGGTGTAGTGTAGTGGTACAGGGTGTAGTGTAGTGGTACAGGGTGTAGTGTAGTGGTACAGGGTGTAGTGTAGTGGTACAGGGTGTAGTGTAGTGGTACAGGGTGTAGTGTAGTGGTACAGGGTGTAGTGTAGTGGTACAGGGTGTAGTGTAGTGGTACAGGGTGTAGTGTAGTGGTACAGGGTGTAGTGTAGTGGTACTGGGTGTAGTGTAGTGGTACAGGGTGTAGTGTAGTGGTACTAGGGTGTAGTGTAGTGGTACAGGGTGTAGTGTAGTGGTACAGGGTGTAGTGTAGTGGTACAGGGTGTAGTGTAGTGGTACAGGGTGTAGTGTAGTGGTACAGGGTGTAGTGTAGTGGTACTGGGTGTAGTGTAGTGGTACTTGGTGTAGTGTAGTGGTACAGGGTGTAGTGTAGTGGTACAGGGTGTAGTGTAGTGGTACAGGGTGTAGTGTAGTGGTACAGGGTGTAGTGTAGTGGTACAGGGTGTAGTGTAGTGGTACAGGGTGTAGTGTAGTGGTACAGGGTGTAGTGTAGTGGTACAGGGTGTAGTGTAGTGGTACAGGGTGTAGTGTAGTGGTACAGGGTGTAGTGTAGTGGTACAGGGTGTAGTGTAGTGGTACAGGGTGTAGTGTAGTGGTACAGGGTGTAGTGTAGTGGTACAGGGTGTAGTGTAGTGGTACAGGGTGTAGTGTAGTGGTACTGGGTGTAGTGTAGTGGTACGGGTGTAGTGTAGTGGTACAGGGTGTAGTGTAGTGGTACAGGGTGTAGTGTAGTGGTACAGGGTGTAGTGTAGTGGTACTGGGTGTAGTGTAGTGGTACTGGGTGTAGTGTAGTGGTACAGGGTGTAGTGTAGTGGTACAGGGTGTAGTGTAGTGGTACAGGGTGTAGTGTAGTGGTACAGGGTGTAGTGTAGTGGTACAGGGTGTAGTGTAGTGGTACAGGGTGTAGTGTAGTGGTACAGGGTGTAGTGTAGTGGTACAGGGTGTAGTGTAGTGGTACAGGGTGTAGTGTAGTGGTACAGGGTGTAGTGTAGTGGTACAGGGTGTAGTGTAGTGGTACAGGGTGTAGTGTAGTGGTACAGGGTGTAGTGTAGTGGTACAGGGTGTAGTGTAGTGGTACAGGGTGTAGTGTAGTGGTACAGGGTGTAGTGTAGTGGTACAGGGTGTAGTGTAGTGGTACAGGGTGTAGTGTAGTGGTACAGGGTGTAGTGTAGTGGTACAGGGTGTAGTGTAGTGGTACAGGGTGTAGTGTAGTGGTACAGGGTGTAGTGTAGTGGTACAGGGTGTAGTGTAGTGGTACAGGGTGTAGTGTAGTGGTACAGGGTGTAGTGTAGTGGTACAGGGTGTAGTGTAGTGGTACAGGGTGTAGTGTAGTGGTACAGGGTGTAGTGTAGTGGTACAGGGTGTAGTGTAGTGGTACAGGGTGTAGTGTAGTGGTACAGGGTGTAGTGTAGTGGTACAGGGGTGTAGTGTAGTGGTACAGGGTGTAGTGTAGTGGTACAGGGTGTAGTGTAGTGGTACAGGGTGTAGTGTAGTGGTACAGGGTGTAGTGTAGTGGTACAGGGTGTAGTGTAGTGGTACAGGGTGTAGTGTAGTGGTACAGGGTGTAGTGTAGTGGTACAGGGTGTAGTGTAGTGGTACAGGGTGTAGTGTAGTGGTACTGGGTGTAGTGTAGTGGTACAGGGTGTAGTGTAGTGGTACAGGGTGTAGTGTAGTGGTACAGGGTGTAGTGTAGTGGTACAGGGTGTAGTGTAGTGGTACTGGGTGTAGTGTAGTGGTACTGGGTGTAGTGTAGTGGCTACAGGGTGTAGTGTAGTGGTACAGGGTGTAGTGTAGTGGTACAGGGTGTAGTGTAGTGGTACAGGGTGTAGTGTAGTGGTACAGGGTGTAGTGTAGTGGTACAGGGTGTAGTGTAGTGGTACAGGGTGTAGTGTAGTGGTACAGGGTGTAGTGTAGTGGTACAGGGTGTAGTGTAGTGGTACAGGGTGTAGTGTAGTGGTACAGGGTGTAGTGTAGTGGTACTGGGTGTAGTGTAGTGGTACAGGGTGTAGTGTAGTGGTACAGGGTGTAGTGTAGTGGTACAGGGTGTAGTGTAGTGGTACAGGGTGTAGTGTAGTGGTACAGGGTGTAGTGTAGTGGTACAGGGTGTAGTGTAGTGGTACTGGGTGTAGTGTAGTGGTACTGGGTGTAGTGTAGTGGTACAGGGTGTAGTGTAGTGGTACAGGGTGTAGTGTAGTGGTACAGGGGTGTAGTGTAGTGGTACAGGGTGTAGTGTAGTGGTACAGGGTGTAGTGTAGTGGTACAGGGTGTAGTGTAGTGGTACAGG
Source organism: Coregonus clupeaformis (assembly GCF_020615455.1). Taxonomy (NCBI): domain Eukaryota; kingdom Metazoa; phylum Chordata; class Actinopteri; order Salmoniformes; family Salmonidae; genus Coregonus; species Coregonus clupeaformis. The sequence continues at coordinate 58,458,416 of NC_059214.1, forward strand.
GTGTAGTGTAGTGGTACAGGGTGTAGTGTAGTGGTACAGGGTGTAGTGTAGTGGTACAGGGTGTAGTGTAGTGGTACAGGGTGTAGTGTAGTGTTACAGGGTGTAGTGTAGTGGTACAGGGTGTAGTGTAGTGGTACAGGGTGTAGTGTAGTGGTAAAGGGTGTAGTGTAGTGGTACAGGGTGTAGTGTAGTGGTACAGGGTGTAGTGTAGTGGTACAGGGTGTAGTGTAGTGGTACAGGGTGTAGTGTAGTGGTACAGACATAGCGTTTTCCTTGATGGCCAAAAAGCTCAATTTTAGTCTCATCTGACCAGAGTACCTTCTTCCATATGTTTGGGGAGTCTCCCACATGCCTTTACGCGAACACCAAACATGTTTGCTTATATTTTGTCTTTAAGCAATGGCTTTTTTCTGGCCACTCTTCCGTAAAGCCCAGCTCTGTGGAGTGTACGGCTTAAAGTGGTCCTATGGACAGATACTCCAATCTCCGCTGTGGAGCTTTGCAGCTCCTTCAGGGTTATATTTGGTCTCTTTGTTGCCTCTCTGATTAATGCCCTCCTTGCCTGGTCCGTGGGTTTTGGTGGGCGGCCCTCTCTTGGCAGGTTTGTTGTGGTGCCATATTCTTTCCATTTTTAAATAATGGATTTAATGATGCTCCGTGGGATGTTCAATGTTTCTGATATTTTTTTTATAACCCAACCCTGATCTGTACTTCTCCACAACTTTGTCCCAGACCTGTTTGGAGAGCTCCTTTGTCTTCATGGTGCTGCTTGCTTGGTGGTGCCCCTTGCTTAGTGGTGTTGCAGACTCTGGGGCCTTTCAGAACAGGTGTATATATACTGAGATCATGTGACAGATCATGTGACACTTAGATTGCACACAGGTGGACTTTATTTAACTAATTATGTGACTTCTGAAGGTAATTGGTTGCACCAGATCTTATTTAGGGGGATTCATAGCAAAGGGGGTGAATACATATGCACACACCACTTTTCCGTTCTAAATTTTTTAGAATTTTTTGAAACAAGTTATTTTTTTTCATTTCACTTCACCAATGTGGACAATTTTTGTGTATGTCCATTACATGAAATCCAAATAAAAATAAATTTTAATGACAGGTTGTAATGCAACAAAATAGGAAAAAACGCCAAGGGGGATGAATACTTTTTGCAAGGCACTGTATAGACAGGTACTAAGCCAGCTCATAGCATGCCCCAGTGAGCTGCTGTAGTAGTATTCAGGCCTGGTATTCAGCAGGGCGCCTGGTATTCAGCAGGGCGCCTGGTATTCAGCAGGGCCGCCATGTTCCGCCATGTTCCAACTGTGTCACACCTAGCCAGCAGTTTCAGATGCCTGGCTATTTTAGAGAGCTACGTGTACGAGGTCACATTAGAAAGAGGTTACATTTACCATAAAAGCAAGTTGCACTGACTGTCTCATTGGTCATGTTGCCAGCTTGGAGTGAATGGAAGAGCTTGTGGCTCTTTGATATATATCACACATGTTTGCATGTGGAAATCTTACGGAATGCACCTTTAATATGATCACACATAGATCCAGTATATTGTATTTGACAGGCTAAGGAGCACAGCATAGTCATATTTAGAAGTGGTGTGATGCTGACACATCAATAGTGTGTGTGTGTGTATGAGAGTACGTGTCTGCTTGGCTGTTTGTCTTCCTCTGTGGGTGTGTCTGTGTGTTTCTACAGCTCGTCAGCTGTATTGTGTTACGGCTGCTGTCCAAAGGGAGACCTTGGCATTGAATGACACACAACCAGTCTGAGGGCCACAGGGTTTTGGTCCCACTGTGCCATCGTGCCAGTCACTCTGACCAGGCTAGAGATGTCCATGGCAGTCACTCTTACCAGGCTGGTGTCCATGGCAGTCACTCTGACCAGGCTAGAGGTGTCCATGGCAGTCACTCTGACCAGGCTAGAGGTGTCCATGGCAGTCACTCTGACCAGGCTAGAGGTGTCCATGGCAGTCACTCTGACCAGGCTAGAGGTGTCCATGGCAGTCACTCTGACCAGGCTAGAGGTGTCCATGGCAGTCACTCTGACCAGGCTAGAGGTGTCCATGGCAGTCACTCTGACCAGGCTAGAGGTGTCCATGGCAGTCACTCTGACCAGGCTAGAGGTGTCCATGGCAGTCACTCTGACCAGGCTAGAGGTGTCCATGGCAGTCACTCTGACCAGGCTAGAGGTGTCCATGGCAGTCACTTTGACCAGGCTGGTGTCCATGGAAGTCACTCTGACCAGACTGGTGTCCATGGCAGTCACTCTGACCAGGCTGGTGTCCATGGCAGTCACTCTGACCAGACTGGTGTCCATGGCAGTCACTCTGACCAGGCTGGTGTCCATGGCAGTCACTCTGACCAGGCTATAGGTGTCCATGGCAGTCACTCTGACCAGGCTAGAGGTGTCCATGGCAGTCACTTTGACCAGGCTGGTGTCCATGGAAGTCACTCTGACCAGACTGGTGTCCATGGCAGTCACTCTGACCAGGCTGGTGTCCATGGCAGTCACTCTGACCAGACTGGTGTCCATGGCAGTCACTCTGACCAGGCTGGTGTCCATGGCAGTCACTCTGATCAGGCTATAGGTGTCCATGGCAGTCACTCTGACCAGGCTAGAGGTGTCCATGGCAGTCACTTTGACCAGGCTGGTGTCCATGGAAGTCACTCTGACCAGACTGGTGTCCATGGCAGTCACTCTGACCAGGCTGGTGTCCATGGCAGTCACTCTGACCAGACTGGTGTCCATGGCAGTCACTCTGACCAGGCTGGTGTCCATGGCAGTCACTCTGACCAGACTGGTGTCCATGGCAGTCACGTTGACCAGGCTGGTGTCCATGGAAGTCACTTTGACCAGGCTGGTGTCCATGGCAGTCACTCTGACCAGGCTGGTGTCCATGGCAGTCACTCTGACCAGACTGGTGTCCATGGCAGTCACTCTGACCAGGCTGGTGTCCATGGCAGTCACTCTGACCAGGCTATAGGTGTCCATGGCAGTCACTCTGACCAGGCTAGAGGTGTCCATGGCAGTCACTTTGACCAGGCTGGTGTCCATGGCAGTCACGCTGACCAGGCTGGTGTCCATGGCAGTCACTCTGACCAGGCTGGTGTCCATGGCAGTCACTCTGACCAGACTGGTGTCCATGGCAGTCACTCTGACCAGACTGGTGTCCATGGCAGTCACTCTGACCAGACTGGTGTCCATGGCAGTCACTCTGACCAGACTGGTGTCCATGGCAGTCACTCTGACCAGACTGGTGTCCATGGCAGTCACTCTGACCAGACTGGTGTCCATGGCAGTCACTCTGACCAGGCTGGTGTCCATGGCAGTCACTCTGACCAGACTGGTGTCCATGGCAGTCACTCTGACCAGGCTGGCGTCCATGGCAGTCACTCCTACCAGGCTGGTGTCCATGGCAGTCACTCTGACCAGGCTGGTGTCCATGGCAGTCACTCTGACCAGACTGGTGTCCATGGCAGTCACTCTGACCAGGCTGGCGTCCATGGCAGTCACTCCTACCAGGCTGGTGTCCATGGCAGTCACTCTGACCAGACTGGTGTCCATGGCAGGGTCAGTAAGGCAGACAGGGTGACTGCCACCTCTAACTGGAATCACTCCTGTTGTTCCTACAATCTGGTTCACCTTCCGCAATATCCTAACTGAGATGAATGGGAATACAATGAATTGGCCATTACAGCATTATCCAAAAGAAGCTAAATGGTAATGATTTTGGCGTTGCAGCATTATCCTAAATGAGATGAACTGTAATGATCATGGCTTCACAGCATTATCATAAAGGAAGATTAATGATAATGTAATGATTCTGGGTTTACGGCATTATCCTATATGAGATTGATGGTAATGATTGCGGCTTTACAGCGTTGTCTTAGAAGAGATTAATGTAATGTGATGATTGTGACATTACCACATTATCCTAAAGGAGATTAACCATAATGATTGTGCCTTTACAGCATTATCCTAAAGGAGATTAATGGCAATTAAATGATTGTGGCTTTACAGCATTATCCTAAAATATATACATGGTAATGATTGTCGCTTTACAACATTATCCAAAGGGAGATGAATGGTAATGATTGTGGCTTTACAACATTATCCTAAAGGAGATTAATGGTAATTATTGTGGCTTTACAGCATTATCTTAAAGAACATGCGTGGAAATGTAATGATTGTGGCTTTACGGCATTATCCTAAAGGATATTAATCATAATGTGATGATTGTGGCTTGACAACATTATCCTAAAGGAGTTTTATGGCAATGTAATGATTGTGACTTTACAGCATTATCCCAAAGGAGACAAATGGCAATGCAATGATTGTGGCTTTACAGCATTATCCTAAATGAGATTAATGGTAATGTGATGATTATGGCTTTACATCATTATCCGATAGGAGATGAATGGTCATGTAATGATTGTGGCTTTACAGCATTATCCTATAGGAGAGCTACAGCACTGACTGTCTCATTGGTCATGTTGCCAGCTTGAGTGAATGGAAGAGCTTGTGGCTCTTTGATATATATCACACATGTTTGCATGTGGAAATCTTACGGAATGCACCTTTAATATGATCACACATAGATCCAGTATATTGTATTTGACAGGCTAAGGAGCACAGCATAGTAATATTTAGAAGTGGTGTGATGCTGACACATCAATAGTGTGTGTGTGTGTGTATGAGAGTACGTGTCTGCTTGGCTGTTTATCTTCCTCTGTGGGTGTGTCTGTTGATTGTGGCCTTACAGCATTATCCTAAAGGAGATGAATGGCAGTGATTGTGGCTTTACAGCATTATCCTATATGAGAAGAAAGGTAATGCAATGATTGTGGCTTTAGGGCATTATCCTAAATTAGATGAACGGTAATGATTGTGGCTTTAGGGCATTATCCCAAAGGAGATTAATGGTGATGATTGTGGCTTTACATCATTACCCTAAAGGAGATGACAGCTAATGGTTGTGACTTTAGAGCATTATCCCAAAGGAGATTGAAGGTAATGATTGTGGCTTTACAGCATTATCCAAAGGAGGTGCAAGGTAATGATTGTGGCTTTAAAGCATTACCCTAAAGGAGATGAAATGTAATGATTGTGTCTCTATAGCATTATCCCAAAAGGAGATCAAAGGTAATAATTGTGGCTTCACATCATTATCCTAAAGGAGATGAAAGGAAATTATTGTGGCTTTACAACATTATCCCAAAGTAGATCAAAGGTAATGATTGTGGCTTTACAGCAGTAGAAATGTCTTGGATATTAGTACATAGACATGTCTAGTATCAGGTCAAATACAGGAGAAACTCCATCATGATCTCTCTCTCTCTCTCTCTCTCTCTCTCTCTCTCTCTCTCTCTCTCTCTCTCTGTCTCTCTCTGTCTCTCCTTCTCTCTCTCTGTCCCTCTCTCTCTCTTCTGTCTCCTCTCCTCTGTCCTCTCTCTCTCTCTCTCTCTCTCTCTCTCTCTCTCTGTTATGTGAATTATTTAACAAACTATTTTAGTGTCTCTGTGCGTCTCCCAAAAGGTTGTAAGTCTTTTTGGGATTTAAGTAACGGCCAGAGTCCCGGTCTGCATAGTCAGAGATATTTATTCATTGAGAATTCTGCCATCACAATTTCAGAGTCCATCTTTTTATACTCATACGGTCATACAAAAAGAAATCCCTCCCCTCTGTAGGCGGGCTGTAGTTTTCCACTCTAAAACTGCTCTACTGACCATCAGTTCACACACACACACACATATACACACATGCATACACACATACATACACACACACACACATATCCTACTCCCTGCTTTACTCAGTTATTGCCGTTCTCACAATATTCTACACCATGTTTTCATAACAGTTTCTCCCCTCCCTAAATTGGGAGGCCTCTTTATCTTAGTTTCTCAGTTGTCTTTGTTGTCTGGCCTAACTCTTACTCACATTGCTAAATAGTGGCTCAATGCCATAGCCTTTACTGGTCCTACACTCACACATTTCTAACACATTATACACAGTTTCAGGGTGTAATAATTAGTCATTAATAATTAATCTGTCAATTTCACCCTTTGACTAAATATT
>NC_059214.1:58467008-58502008 GCF_020615455.1 Coregonus clupeaformis
GTGTAGTGTAGTGGTACAGGGTGTAGTGTAGTGGTACAGGGGTGTAGTGTAGTGGTACAGGGTGTAGTGTAGTGGTACAGGGTGTAGTGTAGTGGTACAGGGTGTAGTGTAGTGGTACAGGGTGTAGTGTAGTGGTACAGGGTGTAGTGTAGTGGTACAGGGTGTAGTGTAGTGGTACAGGGTGTAGTGTAGTGGTACAGGGTGTAGTGTAGTGGTACAGGGTGTAGTGTAGTGGTACAGGGTGTAGTGTAGTGGTACAGGGTGTAGTGTAGTGGTACAGGGTGTAGTGTAGTGGTACAGGGTGTAGTGTAGTGGTACAGGGTGTAGTGTAGTGGTACAGGGTGTAGTGTAGTGGTACAGGGTGTAGTGTAGTGGTACAGGGTGTAGTGTAGTGGTACAGGGTGTAGTGTAGTGGTACAGGGTGTAGTGTAGTGGTACAGGGTGTAGTGTAGTGGTACAGGGTGTAGTGTAGTGGTACAGGGTGTAGTGTAGTGGTACAGGGTGTAGTGTAGTGGTACAGGGTGTAGTGTAGTGGTACAGGGTGTAGTGTAGTGGTACAGGGTGTAGTGTAGTGGTACAGGGTGTAGTGTAGTGGTACAGGGTGTAGTGTAGTGGTACAGGGTGTAGTGTAGTGGTACAGGGTGTAGTGTAGTGGTACAGGGTGTAGTGTAGTGGTACAGGGTGTAGTGTAGTGGTACAGGGTGTAGTGTAGTGGTACAGGGTGTAGTGTAGTGGTACAGGGTGTAGTGTAGTGGTACAGGGTGTAGTGTAGTGGTACAGGGTGTAGTGTAGTGGTACAGGGTGTAGTGTAGTGGTACAGGGTGTAGTGTAGTGGTACAGGGTGTAGTGTAGTGGTACAGGGTGTAGTGTAGTGGTACAGGGTGTAGTGTAGTGGTACAGGGTGTAGTGTAGTGGTACAGGGTGTAGTGTAGTGGTACAGGGTGTAGTGTAGTGGTACAGGGTGGAGTAGTGGTACAGGGTGTAGTGTAGTGGTACAGGGTGTAGTGTAGTGGTACAGGGTGTAGTGTAGTGGTACAGGGTGTAGTGTAGTGGTACAGGGTGTAGTGTAGTGGTACAGGGTGTAGTGTAGTGGTACAGGGTGTAGTGTAGTGGTACAGGGTGTAGTGTAGTGGTACAGGGTGTAGTGTAGTGGTACAGGGTGTAGTGTAGTGGTACAGGGTGTAGTGTAGTGGTACAGGGTGTAGTGTAGTGGTACAGGGTGTAGTGTAGTGGTACAGGGTGTAGTGTAGTGGTACAGGGTGTAGTGTAGTGGTACAGGGTGTAGTGTAGTGGTACAGGGTGTAGTGTAGTGGTACAGGGTGTAGTGTAGTGGTACAGGGGTGTAGTGTAGTGGTACAGGGTGTAGTGTAGTGGTACAGGGTGTAGTGTAGTGGTACAGGGTGTAGTGTAGTGGTACAGGGGTGTAGTGTAGTGGTACAGGGTGTAGTGTAGTGGTACAGGGTGTAGTGTAGTGGTACAGGGTGTAGTGTAGTGGTACAGGGTGTAGTGTAGTGGTACAGGGTGTAGTGTAGTGGTACAGGGTGTAGTGTAGTGGTACAGGGTGTAGTGTAGTGGTACAGGGTGTAGTGTAGTGGTACAGGGTGTAGTGTATGGGTGAGTGTAGTGGTACAGGGTGTAGTGTAGTGGTACAGGGTGTAGTGTAGTGGTACTGGGTGTAGTGTAGTGGTACAGGGTGTAGTGTAGTGGTACAGGGTGTAGTGTAGTGGTACAGGGTGTAGTGTAGTGGTACAGGGTGTAGTGTAGTGGTACAGGGTGTAGTGTAGTGGTACTAGGGTGTAGTGTAGTGGTACAGGGTGTAGTGTAGTGGTACAGGGTGTAGTGTAGTGGTACAGGGTGTAGTGTAGTGGTACAGGGTGTAGTGTAGTGGTACAGGGTGTAGTGTAGTGGTACAGGGTGTAGTGTAGTGGTACAGGGTGTAGTGTAGTGGTACTGGGTGTAGTGTAGTGGTACAGGGTGTAGTGTAGTGGTACAGGGTGTAGTGTAGTGGTACAGGGTGTAGTGTAGTGGTACAGGGTGTAGTGTAGTGGTACAGGGTGTAGTGTAGTGGTACAGGGTGTAGTGTAGTGGTACAGGGTGTAGTGTAGTGGTACAGGGTGTAGTGTAGTGGTACAGGGTGTAGTGTAGTGGTACAGGGTGTAGTGTAGTGGTACAGGGTGTAGTGTAGTGGTACAGGGTGTAGTGTAGTGGTACAGGGTGTAGTGTAGTGGTACAGGGTGTAGTGTAGTGGTACAGGGTGTAGTGTAGTGGTACAGGGTGTAGTGTAGTGGTACAGGGTGTAGTGTAGTGGTACAGGGTGTAGTGTAGTGGTACAGGGTGTAGTGTAGTGGTACAGGGTGTAGTGTAGTGGTACAGGGTGTAGTGTAGTGGTACAGGGTGTAGTGTAGTGGTACAGGGTGTAGTGTAGTGGTACAGGGTGTAGTGTAGTGGTACAGGGTGTAGTGTAGTGGTACAGGGTGTAGTGTAGTGGTACAGGGTGTAGTGTAGTGGTACAGGGTGTAGTGTAGTGGTACTGGGTGTAGTGTAGTGGTACAGGGTGTAGTGTAGTGGTACAGGGTGTAGTGTAGTGGTACAGGGTGTAGTGTAGTGGTACAGGGTGTAGTGTAGTGGTACAGGGGTGTAGTGTAGTGGTACAGGGTGTAGTGTAGTGGTACAGGGTGTAGTGTAGTGGTACAGGGTGTAGTGTAGTGGTACAGGGTGTAGTGTAGTGGTACAGGGTGTAGTGTAGTGGTACAGGGTGTAGTGTAGTGGTACAGGGTGTAGTGTAGTGGTACAGGGTGTAGTGTAGTGGTACAGGGTGTAGTGTAGTGGTACAGGGTGTAGTGTAGTGGTACAGGGTGTAGTGTAGTGGTACAGGGTGTAGTGTAGTGGTACAGGGTGTAGTGTAGTGGTACAGGGTGTAGTGTAGTGGTACAGGGTGTAGTGTAGTGGTACAGGGTGTAGTGTAGTGGTACAGGGTGTAGTGTAGTGGTACAGGGTGTAGTGTAGTGGTACAGGGTGTAGTGTAGTGGTACAGGGTGTAGTGTAGTGGTACAGGGTGTAGTGTAGTGGTACAGGGTGTAGTGTAGTGGTACAGGGTGTAGTGTAGTGGTACAGGGTGTAGTGTAGTGGTACAGGGTGTAGTGTAGTGGTACAGGGTGTAGTGTAGTGGTACAGGGTGTAGTGTAGTGGTACTGGGTGTAGTGTAGTGGTACAGGGTGTAGTGTAGTGGTACAGGGTGTAGTGTAGTGGTACAGGGTGTAGTGTAGTGGTACAGGGTGTAGTGTAGTGGTACAGGGTGTAGTGTAGTGGTACAGGGTGTAGTGTAGTGGTACAGGGTGTAGTGTAGTGGTACAGGGTGTAGTGTAGTGGTACAGGGTGTAGTGTAGTGGTACAGGGTGTAGTGTAGTGGTACAGGGTGTAGTGTAGTGGTACAGGGTGTAGTGTAGTGGTACAGGGTGTAGTGTAGTGGTACAGGGTGTAGTGTAGTGGTACAGGGTGTAGTGTAGTGGTACTGGGTGTAGTGTAGTGGTACTGGGTGTAGTGTAGTGGTACAGGGTGTAGTGTAGTGGTACAGGGGTGTAGTGTAGTGGTACAGGGTGTAGTGTAGTGGTACTGGGTGTAGTGTAGTGGTACTGGGTGTAGTGTAGTGGTACAGGGTGTAGTGTAGTGGTACAGGGTGTAGTGTAGTGGTACAGGGTGTAGTGTAGTGGTACAGGGTGTAGTGTAGTGGTACAGGGTGTAGTGTAGTGGTACAGGGTGTAGTGTAGTGGTACAGGGTGTAGTGTAGTGGTACAGGGTGTAGTGTAGTGGTACAGGGTGTAGTGTAGTGGTACAGGGTGTAGTGTAGTGGTACAGGGTGTAGTGTAGTGGTACAGGGTGTAGTGTAGTGGTACAGGGTGTAGTGTAGTGGTACAGGGTGTAGTGTAGTGGTACAGGGTGTAGTGTAGTGGTACAGGGTGTAGTGTAGTGGTACAGGGTGTAGTGTAGTGGTACAGGGTGTAGTGTAGTGGTACAGGGTGTAGTGTAGTGGTACTGGGTGTAGTGTAGTGGTACAGGGGTGTAGTGTAGTGGTACAGGGTGTAGTGTAGTGGTACAGGGGTGTAGTGTAGTGGTACAGGGTGTAGTGTAGTGGTACAGGGTGTAGTGTAGTGGTACAGGGTGTAGTGTAGTGGTACAGGGTGTAGTGTAGTGGTACAGGGTGTAGTGTAGTGGTACAGGGTGTAGTGTAGTGGTACAGGGTGTAGTGTAGTGGTACAGGGTGTAGTGTAGTGGTACAGGGTGTAGTGTAGTGGTACAGGGTGTAGTGTAGTGGTACAGGGTGTAGTGTAGTGGTAAAGGGTGTAGTGTAGTGGTACAGGGTGTAGTGTAGTGGTACAGGGTGTAGTGTAGTGGTACAGGGTGTAGTGTAGTGGTACAGGGTGTAGTGTAGTGGTACAGACATAGCGTTTTCCTTGATGGCCAAAAGCTCAATTTTAGTCTCATCTGACCAGAGTACCTTCTTCCATATGTTTGGGGAGTCTCCCACATGCCTTTACGCGAACACCAAACATGTTTGCTTATATTTTGTCTTTAAGCAATGGCTTTTTTCTGGCCACTCTTCCGTAAAGCCCAGCTCTGTGGAGTGTACGGCTTAAAGTGGTCCTATGGACAGATACTCCAATCTCCGCTGTGGAGCTTTGCAGCTCCTTCAGGGTTATATTTGGTCTCTTTGTTGCCTCTCTGATTAATGCCCTCCTTGCCTGGTCCGTGGGTTTTGGTGGGCGGCCCTCTCTTGGCAGGTTTGTTGTGGTGCCATATTCTTTCCATTTTTAAATAATGGATTTAATGATGCTCCGTGGGATGTTCAATGTTTCTGATATTTTTTTTATAACCCAACCCTGATCTGTACTTCTCCACAACTTTGTCCCAGACCTGTTTGGAGAGCTCCTTTGTCTTCATGGTGCTGCTTGCTTGGTGGTGCCCCTTGCTTAGTGGTGTTGCAGACTCTGGGGCCTTTCAGAACAGGTGTATATATACTGAGATCATGTGACAGATCATGTGACACTTAGATTGCACACAGGTGGACTTTATTTAACTAATTATGTGACTTCTGAAGGTAATTGGTTGCACCAGATCTTATTTAGGGGGATTCATAGCAAAGGGGGTGAATACATATGCACACACCACTTTTCCGTTCTAAATTTTTTAGAATTTTTTGAAACAAGTTATTTTTTTTCATTTCACTTCACCAATGTGGACAATTTTTGTGTATGTCCATTACATGAAATCCAAATAAAAATAAATTTTAATGACAGGTTGTAATGCAACAAAATAGGAAAAAACGCCAAGGGGGGATGAATACTTTTTGCAAGGCACTGTATAGACAGGTACTAAGCCAGCTCATAGCATGCCCCAGTGAGCTGCTGTAGTAGTATTCAGGCCTGGTATTCAGCAGGGCGCCTGGTATTCAGCAGGGCGCCTGGTATTCAGCAGGGCCGCCATGTTCCGCCATGTTCCAACTGTGTCACACCTAGCCAGCAGTTTCAGATGCCTGGCTATTTTAGAGAGCTACGTGTACGAGGTCACATTAGAAAGAGGTTACATTTACCATAAAAGCAAGTTGCACTGACTGTCTCATTGGTCATGTTGCCAGCTTGGAGTGAATGGAAGAGCTTGTGGCTCTTTGATATATATCACACATGTTTGCATGTGGAAATCTTACGGAATGCACCTTTAATATGATCACACATAGATCCAGTATATTGTATTTGACAGGCTAAGGAGCACAGCATAGTCATATTTAGAAGTGGTGTGATGCTGACACATCAATAGTGTGTGTGTGTGTATGAGAGTACGTGTCTGCTTGGCTGTTTGTCTTCCTCTGTGGGTGTGTCTGTGTGTTTCTACAGCTCGTCAGCTGTATTGTGTTACGGCTGCTGTCCAAAGGGAGACCTTGGCATTGAATGACACACAACCAGTCTGAGGGCCACAGGGTTTTGGTCCCACTGTGCCATCGTGCCAGTCACTCTGACCAGGCTAGAGATGTCCATGGCAGTCACTCTTACCAGGCTGGTGTCCATGGCAGTCACTCTGACCAGGCTAGAGGTGTCCATGGCAGTCACTCTGACCAGGCTAGAGGTGTCCATGGCAGTCACTCTGACCAGGCTAGAGGTGTCCATGGCAGTCACTCTGACCAGGCTAGAGGTGTCCATGGCAGTCACTCTGACCAGGCTAGAGGTGTCCATGGCAGTCACTCTGACCAGGCTAGAGGTGTCCATGGCAGTCACTCTGACCAGGCTAGAGGTGTCCATGGCAGTCACTCTGACCAGGCTAGAGGTGTCCATGGCAGTCACTCTGACCAGGCTAGAGGTGTCCATGGCAGTCACTCTGACCAGGCTAGAGGTGTCCATGGCAGTCACTTTGACCAGGCTGGTGTCCATGGAAGTCACTCTGACCAGACTGGTGTCCATGGCAGTCACTCTGACCAGGCTGGTGTCCATGGCAGTCACTCTGACCAGACTGGTGTCCATGGCAGTCACTCTGACCAGGCTGGTGTCCATGGCAGTCACTCTGACCAGGCTATAGGTGTCCATGGCAGTCACTCTGACCAGGCTAGAGGTGTCCATGGCAGTCACTTTGACCAGGCTGGTGTCCATGGAAGTCACTCTGACCAGACTGGTGTCCATGGCAGTCACTCTGACCAGGCTGGTGTCCATGGCAGTCACTCTGACCAGACTGGTGTCCATGGCAGTCACTCTGACCAGGCTGGTGTCCATGGCAGTCACTCTGATCAGGCTATAGGTGTCCATGGCAGTCACTCTGACCAGGCTAGAGGTGTCCATGGCAGTCACTTTGACCAGGCTGGTGTCCATGGAAGTCACTCTGACCAGACTGGTGTCCATGGCAGTCACTCTGACCAGGCTGGTGTCCATGGCAGTCACTCTGACCAGACTGGTGTCCATGGCAGTCACTCTGACCAGGCTGGTGTCCATGGCAGTCACTCTGACCAGACTGGTGTCCATGGCAGTCACGTTGACCAGGCTGGTGTCCATGGAAGTCACTTTGACCAGGCTGGTGTCCATGGCAGTCACTCTGACCAGGCTGGTGTCCATGGCAGTCACTCTGACCAGACTGGTGTCCATGGCAGTCACTCTGACAAGGCTGGTGTCCATGGCAGTCACTCTGACCAGGCTATAGGTGTCCATGGCAGTCACTCTGACCAGGCTAGAGGTGTCCATGGCAGTCACTTTGACCAGGCTGGTGTCCATGGCAGTCACGCTGACCAGGCTGGTGTCCATGGCAGTCACTCTGACCAGGCTGGTGTCCATGGCAGTCACTCTGACCAGACTGGTGTCCATGGCAGTCACTCTGACCAGACTGGTGTCCATGGCAGTCACTCTGACCAGACTGGTGTCCATGGCAGTCACTCTGACCAGACTGGTGTCCATGGCAGTCACTCTGACCAGACTGGTGTCCATGGCAGTCACTCTGACCAGACTGGTGTCCATGGCAGTCACTCTGACCAGGCTGGTGTCCATGGCAGTCACTCTGACCAGACTGGTGTCCATGGCAGTCACTCTGACCAGGCTGGCGTCCATGGCAGTCACTCCTACCAGGCTGGTGTCCATGGCAGTCACTCTGACCAGGCTGGTGTCCATGGCAGTCACTCTGACCAGACTGGTGTCCATGGCAGTCACTCTGACCAGGCTGGCGTCCATGGCAGTCACTCCTACCAGGCTGGTGTCCATGGCAGTCACTCTGACCAGACTGGTGTCCATGGCAGGGTCAGTAAGGCAGACAGGGTGACTGCCACCTCTAACTGGAATCACTCCTGTTGTTCCTACAATCTGGTTCACCTTCCGCAATATCCTAACTGAGATGAATGGGAATACAATGAATTGGCCATTACAGCATTATCCAAAAGAAGCTAAATGGTAATGATTTTGGCGTTGCAGCATTATCCTAAATGAGATGAACTGTAATGATCATGGCTTCACGGCATTATCATAAAGGAAGATTAATGATAATGTAATGATTCTGGGTTTACGGCATTATCCTATATGAGATTGATGGTAATGATTGCGGCTTTACAGCGTTGTCTTAGAAGAGATTAATGTAATGTGATGATTGTGACATTACCACATTATCCTAAAGGAGATTAACCATAATGATTGTGCCTTTACAGCATTATCCTAAAGGAGATTAATGGCAATTAAATGATTGTGGCTTTACAGCATTATCCTAAAATATATACATGGTAATGATTGTCGCTTTACAACATTATCCAAAGGGAGATGAATGGTAATGATTGTGGCTTTACAACATTATCCTAAAGGAGATTAATGGTAATTATTGTGGCTTTACAGCATTATCTTAAAGAACATGCGTGGAAATGTAATGATTGTGGCTTTACGGCATTATCCTAAAGGATATTAATCATAATGTGATGATTGTGGCTTGACAACATTATCCTAAAGGAGTTTTATGGCAATGTAATGATTGTGACTTTACAGCATTATCCCAAAGGAGACAAATGGCAATGCAATGATTGTGGCTTTACAGCATTATCCTAAATGAGATTAATGGTAATGTGATGATTATGGCTTTACATCATTATCCGATAGGAGATGAATGGTCATGTAATGATTGTGGCTTTACAGCATTATCCTATAGGAGAGCTACAGCACTGACTGTCTCATTGGTCATGTTGCCAGCTTGGAGTGAATGGAAGAGCTTGTGGCTCTTTGATATATATCACACATGTTTGCATGTGGAAATCTTACGGAATGCACCTTTAATATGATCACACATAGATCCAGTATATTGTATTTGACAGGCTAAGGAGCACAGCATAGTAATATTTAGAAGTGGTGTGATGCTGACACATCAATAGTGTGTGTGTGTGTGTGTATGAGAGTACGTGTCTGCTTGGCTGTTTATCTTCCTCTGTGGGTGTGTCTGTTGATTGTGGCCTTACAGCATTATCCTAAAGGAGATGAATGGCAGTGATTGTGGCTTTACAGCATTATCCTATATGAGAAGAAAGGTAATGCAATGATTGTGGCTTTAGGGCATTATCCTAAATTAGATGAACGGTAATGATTGTGGCTTTAGGGCATTATCCCAAAGGAGATTAATGGTGATGATTGTGGCTTTACATCATTACCCTAAAGGAGATGACAGCTAATGGTTGTGACTTTAGAGCATTATCCCAAAGGAGATTGAAGGTAATGATTGTGGCTTTACAGCATTATCCAAAGGAGGTGCAAGGTAATGATTGTGGCTTTAAAGCATTACCCTAAAGGAGATGAAATGTAATGATTGTGTCTCTATAGCATTATCCCAAAAGGAGATCAAAGGTAATAATTGTGGCTTCACATCATTATCCTAAAGGAGATGAAAGGAAATTATTGTGGCTTTACAACATTATCCCAAAGTAGATCAAAGGTAATGATTGTGGCTTTACAGCAGTAGAAATGTCTTGGATATTAGTACATAGACATGTCTAGTATCAGGTCAAATACAGGAGAAACTCCATCATGATCTCTCTCTCTCTCTCTCTCTCTCTTCTCTCTCTCTCTCTCTCTCTCTCTCTCTCTGTCTCTCTCTGTCTCTCTCTGTCTCTCTCTCTCTGTCTCTCTCTCTCTCTCTCTCTCTCTCTCTCTCTCTCTCTCTCTCTCTCTCTCTCTCTCTCTCTCTCTCTTTTTTTTTTTCTCTTTTTTTTTGTCTCTCTCTCTCTCTCTCTCTCTCTCTCTCTCTCTCTCTCTCTCTCTCTCTCTCTCTCTCTCTCTCTCTCTCTCTCTCTCTGTTATGTGAATTATTTAACAAACTATTTTAGTGTCTCTGTGCGTCTCCCAAAAGGTTGTAAGTCTTTTGGGATTTAAGTAACGGCCAGAGTCCCGGTCTGCATAGTCAGAGATATTTATTCATTGAGAATTCTGCCATCACAATTTCAGAGTCCATCTTTTATACTCATACGGTCATACAAAAAGAAATCCCTCCCCTCTGTAGGCGGGCTGTAGTTTTCCACTCTAAAACTGCTCTACTGACCATCAGTTCACACACACACACACATATACACACATGCATACACACATACATACACACACACACACATATCCTACTCCCTGCTTTACTCAGTTATTGCCGTTCTCACAATATTCTACACCATGTTTTCATAACAGTTTCTCCCCTCCCTAAATTGGGAGGCCTCTTTATCTTAGTTTCTCAGTTGTCTTTGTTGTCTGGCCTAACTCTTACTCACATTGCTAAATAGTGGCTCAATGCCATAGCCTTTACTGGTCCTACACTCACACATTTCTAACACATTATACACAGTTTCAGGGTGTAATAATTAGTCATTAATAATTAATCTGTCAATTTCACCCTTTGACTAAATATTACACACATACAAAATATATGTTGTTATAGAAATGAATCTCACTCATTGAAGTATATAAGTTGGTTTGCATATAAAAACATTACAGGTTCATCAGGGTTACCCCATGATTAAAAGCATAACGTTACTTTTTAGCAATGGTAACTAGTACATCATACTTAAAATGAGACTTTAATACACAAAAGATCATTACAATAACTTTTAAACTAGAGATTTATAGTTCTAGGAAAACATCCAGTCTCAAATTATCTGGATCGTCGTCGTCCTCCACCAAGCCTGGTTTCATTCCTTAGGTCGGAGTCCGGGATTGGGCCGTATCTCACCATCTGTTGGGAAACCACCTTCTCCATCTCCTTTTCTCACCAACCCTCAGACACAGGAAATAAGACAACATCCACAAAGAACAAGTATACCCATAGAAGCTATAACTTCACCCAGAATAGTTACAACAATAGTTTTCCATTTACCAAATATGTTATCAAACCAACCGTTTATGGAGCTATCAATACCAGAGTTCTCAGCCAGTTCGTTTGCCAGCGTGGTGAGTCCCTGAAGCGCTTTGGTCACGGACCCGTCCGGTGCTGTATTGTTGGGGATGAAAGTACAGCACATAGATCCAAACAGAACACAAACTCCATCCCGCTCAGCCAAAAGCATATCTAAAGCTATTATATTCTGCCATGTCATTAAGCTAGTTGCCGCTGTCTGCTCAGCTAATCCCTTTATTGCATCACGAGTGTGGTTTATAAATCTTTACTGGCTATAGTACATATAATTTATCCAACCTACGCTTTTATTAATTGTTGACCACCAGAAAATACTTGATTCAAACCCAGCTGCGATTTGATTCCTAGCTTTGAATTCTTCTGGAACCCCTCGAGGTACTCCTATCCCATCAATATATATCCTTTCATCAAAGGATCCCGGGAGGAGGTCCCACTTTCTACGTGACAACTCACCAATCTCTGACACGTTTGATTGTTTGCGTATGTAGGTGAGTTCACAATCTGTTATCACCACACAACCATCAGATGTCAGCACGGGCCTGGTTTTGGTTCCTAAAATCCTCTGGCTGCAACAAAGAGGAGAGATTAGTCATGGTCTCTTTAGTTGTGATATTCTCTGTGTGGGAGCAGGAGCTAAGATGCCCTACCCTGTATCCTATCTTATTAGTCCTAGAAAAACAATAAGAATCCCCTGTGATTTCAAACGGAGGCAACCTAGGTCGGGATGACTTTGTTATCGGGGGATACAGATAGTGCAAGTTACTACAAGACTCTTTCACCACATTCCCAGGTGGCTTGAA
This sequence comes from Coregonus clupeaformis, assembly GCF_020615455.1. Lineage (NCBI taxonomy): Eukaryota > Metazoa > Chordata > Actinopteri > Salmoniformes > Salmonidae > Coregonus > Coregonus clupeaformis. The sequence goes on from NC_059214.1 coordinate 58,478,693, forward strand.
CAATTTAATAATGGAGGATAAACCTGACAGAGAGTCAAAGCCTGTCAAGGGGAACGGAGTAGTTGTTAACCTTGGTTTGGCTGTCCTACAGGCATAACAGTCCTCTTTAGACATAGTTCTTGCCGTATACTACCACAGCCCCGGTCTCACTACCTCCCTCAGAGAGGTTTACTCTATAGGGTGCCCCAGTTGAAGAGGATATCTCACTTGTTCAGGTCTGTAACCTGTTTTAGCATAATTCAGACTTTCAGACAGTACCTACCCTTATATGGGTCGCACTGCCATTTCTGGTAATTCCCTACTTTCACAATACTACACCTGTCCCTAAACTGTGTATGGAGATTGACATATCCCCCCCGCTTGGTATGAGCAACTACATAGTCCCAGGATGTACATGGTGACATATCCTTCCCTAAAGTCCCTAGTACTTCCCCTTTCCCTACGTCTAGCTGTCTCCTATGCCTTCGTAGACTGTGCTCAGGTATTATTTTATCAACTTGTGTTAGGTTAACTACTACTTCTGGCTGATCAGGAGGGTCTGAGTGTGTTAGGAATATGGCCCCCACAATCAGACAGCTACCTACCGTCAGGAGACCTGTGAATCCCCACCCTCGCCCTGAGAACATGTCAGACGCCAGAGGCCAACCCATTGCTTTACCTTCTATCGAACTCACACAGGGATGATCAGACAGGGTAAGGGAATCTTCGTTAAGGAGCCAACCCCCGAGCCCTAGTGGTGATCGGTTCTTTCTCCTAACTCTGTGTTTGTTCGTCAGGTGTAACTGGGTTTACCTTTTTGCAGTGAGTGACATGCACCAAGGTGGATCTTTCGGCGATTCTTACAGCGAAGGCCGTCACCAACAGGACCTGATATAGACCTTCCCAACGGGGCTGCTTCCAGTTTTTCTTCTTTAGGGACTGGATCCACACCCAGTCTCCTGGTTAGATAGAGTGGGTCACCTTCTCCTTTAGTTCACCTGTGGGGCACAAAACCTCTGACATACAGGTGTGGTTAATAAACTACCTTCTCACGTGTTCTGCTAGGGTGCTCTCTAGTTCTATGTCTGCCTGTCTGGTCCTGCCAACTGTGGCATTCTGTAAGGTCTTCCAAACACTTTCTCAAAGGGGGATAACCCATCTTTATCTGGGGTTACTCTAAATTTCTTCCCTTCACTCTGTTATAACTCTATAAAATCAATTTCCAATTGCTGGAAAGGGTACTTAGCCGGAGGATACTCACCCTGAGGTGCCCTTTGTCTGCCCTGGTGATTATTTTGAGCACAGATAACACATCTTGAAGAAAAGTTATTTTTTGATATTTTTGTTATTTTTTATAATTAGTAATCCCATGTGCAACAAAGTGTTGTCTAATCTGTTCTACCATCCATCCCTCCTTTTGACACATGTCACTGCCCATGTGTCAATATTATCACCTACCTAACAATCACTGAGGTAATATTGGTAATTTATCATCCAATTGCCATCCCTTATTTTTATTTATTGGTAAAATAAACTATCTTAAAGTCCTCCTCTCATGCCTTTAGAATTTACCAGTGTGGATGATTAATTAACACCAGAAAGTTAAAACAGAGTTCAGAGGCAATTGAAATTCCATCCCATAGTATACCAAACATTACCATTATTCTAAATATTTAATAAATGTTACTTATCCCAAGTGTTCATTAATCCTCATGACATTCATTCTCATAAGAAATCATATATACCCCAAACTCAGCCAAAACCTAAAAAACTCCATAAAATTCACTGTGTGCTCCTCTAAGACCTATCACCCTTGACCTGCTGAAAACCCCCCAAAATTGAAACAACAAGGCTTTATAAACATCATACTAGGTGTGTTGTTTTTTATATGAAAACCCCAATTAAAAAACAACAACCAAACAGCCAGGTCATGAGGACTCCTGATTTTTCTCTTCCCCTTCTGCCTACAGTTTCTTAACCGGTGCCCTTTCCTTGCACAGTAACTACACGGTTCCTCACATTCTCTAGCAAAATGTGCCGTTTTGTCACAATTGTAACACTTCCACTCACTCCTGTCTCCACTATTACCATTTCCTTCTTGTCTGTCTTTGCTACCGTAACCTCTCTTCTCTCCTAGGTATTGACTAATAGTCTCACTGTCTCTAATTCAACACAAAACCCCATCATCCAATGTACTCCCAGCAGAACTGAAAAAAAACAAAACAGACTGTGATTTCCAGGACACTGCACCTTTGTTTCTGGCCTCACTATCTCCCCGAGAATTGGCCCTCCCTCAAGGTCCCTCACAATCTGCTCTTGGTAAACTGCAAACCTTTTATTGCTTCTGGTTTCATAGGGTATTGCTTCTGATATGGCCTATGATTAGATTTGGGTATAATCTGTACTGGAATTACCCCTTTTTATTAATCCTACGTATGCTGGACCCCGGGACCACAAATGCTCTGGAACTTCTTTTAAGTCTGACTCCTGTTGTTCTGTCAACAGGTATTCCTCTCCTCAGCATCTGCTATTCTCATCTAAATGTACTATCTGTGGATGGGCTGTGTTGATCGCCACTCACAATATTGACCCAATCAGTGATCCTCTTACCCTTGGATACCCACTGGCCCATGTCTTTCCAGTCCTCTGCTGGCTCCTTTGCTAGGGACACATGTGGGCTCCATATTTCCCTGAACAGTCTCTGACTTTGGGGCCCTAGTTCCACCTCCACTACTGCGTGGGTGTTGTCATCGTGAAACCATTTCAAGGCTATAGTCCTTTCTGTGGTTTTAAATAATGCTTCCTCATATATTGCATCTGGACCTGGGTGTTTGTTATACCAGAGAGTACAGTGTAGGTCATCGGGGGGCATTTTAGTGGGGCCTGGTACTACATCATCAGCAAGTTCCATCAAGGTTCGGGGAATATCAATTATTCCCCCCCTTAACAATTCTTGCCTATACCAATAACATGGCTCCCCTTCCCCACAGACCACCATATTGTCTCTGACTATGTGTACTTTCATTCCCCTCTCAGCGGAAATGACAGCCACATTCAATTTAGTCATTACATCACGTCCTAGTAAATTTACCCGACACAGCTTAGATATCAGGATGGGTATGGTTGCCTCTCATCCTGATTGGTCATGTTTTAGGGTTATTGGGGCTGATAACCTTTCAATAAATTGATGACCAGAGGCAGATCGCACTATGATTTTCTCCCCATCAAATTCTGACTCCATCTGGCTTGTCTGTTGCACAGATTGCTGTCCTGCAGGCTCCCGTATCACAAAGGAATTTAATTTTCATACCCATTACTGTCAATGTCAAAATAAGGTTTCTGTTCCTGTTGAAGTGCTAAGTCAATAGTAGCCAATTCAAACACCTCACAATTTGGATCAAAGGGTTCCTTAGTCTTCCTCCCACTAGAGTCTACTATTTCTCCCTCAAGGACTAGTCACGCCTTATCTTCCTCTTCCTCTTCCTCCTATGTTTCTAGTTCTACCCGCCATCTCTCCCAGAGTGGCAATTAGTTACTCTGCATCTTTCTCTTCTTTCTTGGCTATGTCCTGTCTCCTTTACACACCTTATGTATCTGTTTAAGCATGGTTTCGAGTTTATCTGCGTCTAGACGTCCCTCAAAACCATACCTCTCCCTCCACCTGGTCACATAATGGAGATTTCTTCTATCCCTGGATTCCATTTTAATTACATCAAGTATTTCTCGTCCCCAGTAAATTCGGGGACCTCTTGTGAGGATTTGCCCCCCCATGGTTGGTACTGTTAAAAATCCCTTAGCCACCTCTTCTATATAACAAGTCAATTTAACAAGTCATTCAAAATAGCTTCACACAACAACACCTTGAATCACCCCTTCCTGTATATCTTGACTAGTCCCCCAGAATTATCTCATACTTTTACAGAGGGATTGATCCCCCACAATGTAATCTTGATAATTCCTGACGGTCTCATACAACAGGAATGGGTTCTCCCTCCTCTATACAACCACCTGGAATTATTCATGTGACTTTTGAGCAAACATTAGGTCTCACACGTATACAACCTTACATGATTATTGGTTAACACCATCGGTAACCCGGAGTTTATAAGGCTCCAGAACGGATAGAGTTACAGCAAAATCTACAGTTGTTTGTGACTTTTGACTTTACTAATATTATATTTCTCACACATGCTATTTTAATTCCTTCTGGTGTACTTTTTGTATTTGTTTAACCCAGATTATTTGTTGACTGTTCAATAATCTCTTACAGGTTCCATCCCAAAGGTGTACTTTTAATAGTTCCTTCTATTTCAACACCGGGTAGTTTCTTTTGGTAATGCCCTATTACCGTGAATCGTTACGGACCCACCAACAGGTTGACTAGTCCCCCAGAATTATCTCCTACTCTACGGAGGAGTCTATCCTCACAATGTAATCTTGATAATTCCTGACAGTCCCCTACATTTCACTTAAAATGGCTACGCATTGATCAATTTGCTACTTTTCAATATTTTAGCAAGTTCTCAAATCAATTTCACCAAGTAATGAATAAAGACTACTGACCTTATCCTTGCAGCCGAGATTCAATGTAGGTTTGGATTCCGTCACCGTCTCTGTCATTAATCAGGTGTCCTCTGGCCTGTTTTAACCCTTAATGTCAAAGGGCAGGACTTTCTATTTACGAATGTATCATTCGCCCGTCGACGGTTTTCAGAGTTACCTGGAATGACAGAAACAGGGTAGTGGAGTCCGGCTCAGAAGGACCAAGCTGTTATGTGAATTATTTAACAAACTATTTTAGTGTCTCTGTGCGTCTCCCAAAAGGTTGTAAGTCTTTTGGGATTTAAGTAACGGCCAGAGTCCCGGTCTGCATAGTCAGAGATATTTATTCATTGAGAATTCTGCCATCACAATTTCAGAGTCCATCTTTTATACTCATACGTCATACAAAAAGAAATCCCTCCCCTCTGTAGGCGGGCTGTAGTTTTCCACTCTAAAACTGCTCTACTGACCTTCAGTTCACACACACACACATATACACACATGCATACACACATACATACACACACACACACACACACACACATCCTACTCCCTGCTTTACTCAGTTATTGCCGTTCTCACAATATTCTGCACCATGTTTTCATAACAGTTTCTCCCCTCCCTAAATTGGGAGGCCTCTTTATCTTAGTTTCTCAGTTGTCTTTGTTGTCTGGCCTAACTCTAACTCACATTGCTAAATAGTGGCTCAATGCCATAGCCTTTACTGGTCCTACACTCACACATTTCTAACACATTATACACAGTTTCAGGGTGTAATAATTAGTCATTAATAATTAATCTATCACTCTCTCTCTCTCTCTCTCTCTCTCTCTCTCTCTCTCTGTCTCTCTCTCTCTGTCTCCGTCTCTCTCTCTCTCTCTCTCTCTCTCTCTCTCTCTCTCTCTCTCTCTCTCTCTCTCTCTCTGTCTCTCTCTCTCTGTGTCTCTCTCTCTCTCTCTCTCTCTCTCTCTCTCTCTCTCTCTCTCTCTCTCTCTCTCTCTCTCTCTCTCTCTCTCTCTCTCTGTCTCTCTCTCTCTCTCTCTCTCTCTCTCTCTCTCTCTCTCTCTCTCTCTCTCTCTGTCTCTCTCTCTCTCTCTCTCTCTCTCTCTCTCTCTGTGCTCTCTCTCTGTCTCTCTCTCTCTCTCTCTGTCTCTCTCTCTCTGTCTCTCTCTCTCTCTCTCTCTCTCTCTCTCTCTGTCTCTCTCTCTCTCTCTCTCTCTCTCTGTCTCTCTCTCTCTCTCTCTCTGTCTCTCTCCCTCTCTCTCTCTCTCTGTCTCTCTCTCTCTCTCTCTGTCTCTCTCTCTCTGTCTCTCTCTCTCTCTCTCTCTCTCTCTCTCTCTGTCTCTCTCTGTCTCTCTCTCTCTCTCTCTCTGTCTCTCTCTCTCTGTCTCTCTCTCTCTCTGTCTCTCTCTCTGTCTCTCTCTCTCTCTCTCTCTCTCTCTCTCTCTCTCTCTCTCTCTCTCTCTCTCTCTCTCTCTCTCTCTCTCTCTCTCTCTCTCTCTCTCTCTCTCTCTCTCTCTCTCTCTGTCCTCTATGTCTATCTCTCTCCCCTACACACACACACACTTATTGAATTAATAAGCAGAGATCAGAAATCAAACCTTCAGAAATTTATTGAAATGGTTGCTATATGATGAGATTCGAAAGTGACCTAAAAACGAGGACTGCCCTACATACTTTCCAGCCTCCTTCTTCTTCGCCAACATAACATAATGACAAACATTGTACCGTACAGCAGTATCCTGAATGAACCAACTTAAACAATGACAGACATCCGGTAGCATTAACAACTTAAGGTTCATGGAAGAAATCAGCCACTCCCCTTAGTAGAACAAGGTATTTAAAGGAACAGTGTTTCGTTTTCAGTCTGGTTCCTACTGGGACTCCAGTCTTTCTGAGGACGGGGGGCGGGACAGGAAGTAGCTTTGGCCTGGGGGGGAGGAGGGGCTGGTAGGGACAGGAAGTAGCTTTGGCCTGGGGGGGCTGGTAGGGACAGGAGGGGGGGATTGGATAGCATTCATACCAACACATCAGAATCAGAAAGAGAAACTGCACATTTTGTCAGTTAGGTTTCAGTTCCCACTGCACTCCCACTGTAGTACTTTCCCACTGCACTCCCACTGTAGTACTTTCAGACAAATAATGTGACTGTTTTTCTTTATATGTCCTAATAATCCGGCTGTGGGAGGAGCTGCATATAGTATAAATAATAGCAATAGCAATGTTGTCAGTGGGGGGGTGTGAAACGTTTTGATAATGATGCGGCCAGAGTAATATTGATAATCAAGATGGATTGATTGGTTAAGATCACGCTGGCTTCCAGCGACCATGCGGTAGTCACAACGTGAGCAGAATACAACGTTGCTGAGATGTGAAGACAATGGTTGGTTCCCAAATGGTTGGTTCCCAAATGGTTGGTTCCCAAATGGCACCCTGTTCCCTATATAGTGCACTACTTTTGATCAGTGCCCAATGCGGGTCCTGGTCTAAAGTAGTGCACTATAAAGGGAATAGGGTGCCATTTCAGACGTAAACCGATATGAAGGAAGCTTCGTAATGATGTGTTTCTTATAGAACAGAATCTTTTAATACACTGAATATAAAAAAAAAGATAACCTTATTTAGGTTCAATAACATCTTAATAACGTAAAGGACTTTTTCTCCCATGTGCGCTCGTATCAGGTCATTTACACATCAGTAGTTAAGATCGTATTAACACTTTGTACTGTATAAGTCATGGCTTTTAGGTTAAAGACATAGAATGCGTCTCAAATGGCACCCTGTTCCCTACGTAGTGCACTACTTTAGACCAGAGAATGGCACCCTATTCCCTATATAGTGCACTACTTTAGACCAGAGAATGGCACCCTATTCCCTATATAGTGCACTACTTTAGACCAGAGAATGACACCCTATTCCCTATATAGTGCACTACTTTAGACCAGAGAATGGCACCCTATTCCCTATATAGTGCACTACTTTAGACCAGAGAATGGCACCCTGTTCCCTACGTAGTGCACTACTTTAGACCAGAGAATGGCACCCTATTCCCTATATAGTGCACTACTTTAGACCAGAGAATGGCACCCTATTCCCTATATAGTGCACTACTTTAGACCAGAGAATGGCACCCTGTTCCCTACGTAGTACACTACTTTAGACCAGAGCCACGTCGGCCCATATGGACCCTGGTCAAAAAAGCAGTGCTCTGTGTAGGGAATGAGGCGCCATTTGAGATGCAGACAGTTTTCTTCTGAACAGAGGCCACCTCTCAGCGATAGTTTACATTACATCCAAGCTTAAACAACCAATTCCCAACATCCACACCAGCATTCCACTTAGAAAGCATTGCCAATACACAGCTTTGGTCCGGGGCATTATATGTGTCTTCATGGAGGAACGTGTGATAACACCATGGACCAGAGCTATCCAATACATAGCTTTGGTCCGGGGCATTATATATGTCTTCATGGAGGAACGTGTGATAACACCATGGACCAGAGCTATCCAATACATAGCTTTGGTCCGGGGCATTATATATGTCTTCATGGAGGAACGTGTGGTAACACCATGGACCAGAGCTATCCAATACATAGCTATGGTCTGGGGCATTATATGTGTCTTCATGGAGGAACGTGTGGTAACACCATGGACCAGAGCTATCCAATACATAGCTATGGTCTGGGGCATTATATGTGTCTTCATGGAGGAACGTGTGGTAACACCATGGACCAGAGCTATCCAATACATAGCTATGGTCCGGGGCATTATATATGTCTTCATGGAGGAACGTGTGATAACACCGTGGACCAGAGCTATCCAATACATAGCTTCATTCTAAGTGGTATGGAATGTGGACATTTGAACAGAGATAATATTATAATGTTATAGATGTGTAGAGACAAAAAAATAATACATATATTTTATTTTTCCCACAACCTTGATATGAAAATACAAATGTCAATAGGACCAATGTGTGCACTGTAGGTGATTTATATAAATAAACATTGGGTTAAGGGGTTTATGAAACGACAGAGATCAATATCGTTTTTTTTTTTTTTTTTTTTTTAATCTTTCGACTTAATAAACAAAACAGACTCTCACATCAACTCATTCATCGCACGGTATGAAGAAAAAAAAATGTATGCACTCACTAACTGTAAGTGGCTCTGGATAAGAGCGTCTGTGTAATGTAATGGTACCATGTAGTTGATTTTTGGAAGGTATAACAAAGATATGAAGTCAGAAACGGTGCTTTCACATATTGGACTGTACAGTATATGGAGTGTCTTCTAGCATAGGTTGAGTTCCCAATTGGCACCCTGTTTCCTATATAGTGCAGGAAATAGGGACTAGGGTGCCATTTGGGACCATTACATAGTCATCATCACCCCTTTAGTAAATGTAACCAACACTCTTATCAAATATATATAGAAACATGCTCTAAAAACATTGCATTTGGTCCCTTGATTGGTGTCGGGTGCTTTAAAAGTTTTTAAAAAGTACATATGTGTCTCGAGCTTTTGGCCAAATGTACTCTAAAACCATGATCATATAGAAGAGGAAGTATCATCACATCTCCTGAGTACCCCCCGATGAATAATATTTCAAAAGATTAAACATTTAAATAAGTTAATATCTGGCAGGACAATTTAGATAAATCTGGCAGGGGAGAAAACAAAAACAAATAATTGATCTGTTCTTACTTCAACAAAAAAGGCTCCTACGACTCACTGTTTCTACAGAGCACCATACACACTACATATACTCCTACGACTCACTGTTTCCACACAGCACCATACACACCAGATATGGTTTTTATTTCATCCGATGCCTGATATTAAAAACAGGAATTAAAGGGATATTTCTCTCCGCACGTTGAATAGCTAGCTAGTACAATAGGGCCCTGGTACCCTGGTATAAAAGGCCAGGTATTGGGGCCTACTCAGGAGGTCTGGTATAAAGGGCCAGGTACTGGGGCCTACTCAGGAGGTCTGGTATAAAGGGCCAGGTACTGGGGCCTACTCAGGAGGTCTGGTATAAAGGGCCAGGTACTGGGGCCTACTCAGGAGCTCTGGTATAAAGGGCCAGGTACTGGGGCCTACTCAGGAGGTCTGGTATAAAGGGCCAGGTACTGGGGCCTACTCAGGAGGTCTGGTATAAAGGGCCAGGTACTGGGGCCTACTCAGGAGGTCTGGTATAAAGGGCCAGGTACTGGGGCCTACTCAGGAGGTCTGGTATAAAGGGCCAGGTACTGGGGCCTACTCAGGAGGTCTGGTATAAAGGGCCAGGTACTGGGGCCTACTCAGGAGGTCTGGTATAAAGGGCCAGGTACTGGTGCCTACTCAGGAGGTCTGGTATAAAGGGCCAGGTACTGGGGCCTACTCAGGAGGTCTGGTATAAAGGGCCAGGTACTGGGGCCTACTCAGGAGGTCTGGTATAAAGGGCCAGGTACTGGGGCCTACTCAGGAGGTCTGGTATAAAGGGCCAGGTACTGGGGCCTACTCAGGAGGTCTGGTATAAAGGGCCAGGTATTGGGGCCTACTCAGGAGGTCTGGTATAAAGGGCCAGGTATTGGGGCCTACTCAGGAGGTCTGGTATAAAGGGCCAGGTACTGGGGCCTACTCAGGAGGTCTGGTATAAAGGGCCAGGTACTGGGGCCTACTCAGGAGGTCTGGTATAAAGGGCCAGGTACTGGGGCCTACTCAGGAGGTCTGGTATAAAGGGCCAGGTATTGGGGCCTACTCAGGAGGTCTGGTATAAAGGGCCAGGTACTGGGGCCTACTCAGGAGGTCTGGTATAAAGGGCCAGGTACTGGGGCCTACTCAGGAGGTCTGGTATAAAGGGTCAGGTACTGGGGCCTACTCAGGAGGTCTGGTATAAAGGGCCAGGTATTGGGGCCTACTCAGGAGGTCTGGTATAAAGGGCCAGGTATTGGGGCCTACTCAGGAGGTCTGGTATAAAGGGCCAGGTACTGGGGCCTACTCAGGAGGTCTGGTATAAAGGGCCAGGTACTGGGGCCTACTCAGGAGGTCTGGTATAAAGGGCCAGGTACTGGGGCCTACTCAGGAGGTCTGGTATAAAGGGCCAGGTACTGGGGCCTACTCAGGAGGTCTGGTATAAAGGGCCAGGTACTGGGGCCTACTCAGGAGGTCTGGTATAAAGGGCCAGGTACTGGGGCCTACTCAGGAGGTCTGGTATAAAGGGCCAGGTACTGGGGCCTACTCAGGAGGTCTGGTATAAAGGGCCAGGTACTGGGGCCTACTCAGGAGGTCTGGTATAAAGGGCCAGGTACTGGGGCCTACTCAGGAGGTCTGGTATAAAGGGCCAGGTATTGAGGAGGGTGACACACAGCCAGGACACTAATACCTGATTCCCACCATGTGGCTGACCCGACTTGACCCGTGCTGGCTTTGATATTTTATTTCATATGATCCTTTTAGCAGCTTTGGTGGATGTGTAAGCAGACCACCCTAGACCAGCCTAGTTCAGCTGGTAGATGTTTAACCAGACCACCCTAGACCAGCCTAGTTCAGCTGGTAGATGTGTAACCAGACCACCCTAGACCAGCCTAGTTCAGCTGGTAGATGTTTAACCAGACCACCCTAGACCAGCCTAGTTCAGCTGGTAGATGTGTAACCAGACCACCCTAGACCAGCCTAGTTCAGCTGGTAGATGTGTAACCAGACCACCCTAGACCAGCCTAGTTCAGCTGGTAGATGTTTAACCAGACCACCCTAGACCAGCCTAGTTCAGCTGGTAGATGTGTAACCAGACCACCCTAGACCAGCCTAGTTCAGCTGGTAGATGTGTAACCAGACCACCCTAGACCAGCCTAGTTCAGCTGGTAGATGTTTAACCAGACCACCCTAGACCAGCCTAGTTCAGCTGGTAGATGTGTAACCAGACCACCCTAGACCAGCCTAGTTCAGCTGGTAGATGTGTAACCAGACCACCCTAGACCAGCCTAGTTCAGCTGGTAGATGTGTAACCAGACCACCCTAGACCAGCCTAGTTCAGCTGGTAGATGTGTAACCAGACCACCCTAGACCAGCCTAGTTCAGCTGGTAGATGTGTAACCAGACCACCCTAGACCAGCCTAGTTCAGCTGGTAGATGTGTAACCAGACCACCCTAGACCAGCCTAGTTCAGCTGGTAGATGTGTAACCAGACCACCCTAGACCAGCCTAGTTCAGCTGGTAGATGTGTAACCAGACCACCCTAGACCAGCCTAGTTCAGCTGGTAGATGGTTAACCAGACCACCCTAGACCAGCCTAGTTCAGCTGGTAGATGGTTAACCAGACCACCCTAGACCAGCCTAGTTCAGCTGGTAGATGTGTAACCAGACCACCCTAGACCAGCCTAGTTCAGCTGGTAGATGTGTAACCAGACCACCCTAGACCAGCCTAGTTCAGCTGGTAGATGTGTAACCAGACCACCCTAGACCAGCCTAGTTCAGCTGGTAGATGTTTAACCAGACCACCCTAGACCAGCCTAGTTCAGCTGGTAGATGTGTAACCAGACCACCCTAGACCAGCCTAGTTCAGCTGGTAGATGTTTAACCAGACCACCCTAGACCAGCCTAGTTCAGCTGGTAGATGTGTAACCAGACCACCCTAGACCAGCCTAGTTCAGCTGGTAGATGTGTAACCAGACCACCCTAGACCAGCCTAGTTCAGCTGGTAGATGTGTAACCAGACCACCCTAGACCAGCCTAGTTCAGCTGGTAGATGTGTAAGCAGACCACCCTAGACCAGCCTAGTTCAGCTGGTAGATGTGTAACCAGACCACCCTAGACCAGCCTAGTTCAGCTGGTAGATGTGTAAGCAGACCACCCTAGACCAGCCTAGTTCAGCTGGTAGATGGTTTTCATGCTGGATACTTTCAATTAAGTGCATGATCTGTTTTTTTTATCGTATACGTCTGCAAACCAGCCAATCAAAACATACATCCTTCAAGTGCCTCTTTTGAGTCTGTTCTCTCATTCAAGCCAAAGGAAGTTGGCATGGTTTTTTTCATGCATCATACATATTATCAAGTGCAGAATCACATAAATAGCCATTCTACACTGTACTGTCCATCCATCCATGCCGTCACACACACATCTTAGCAGGCAAAGCCTCTACAGACAGCTGAAATAGGAAATGTCACAACATAGCGTTAATTTCCTCTCCCTCTCCCTTCCCACATCCCGGCCGGCTGGCACTCTGTCGTGCTCCACTCCCTCTCTCCCTCCCTCCCTCACTCTCTCTCTCCCTCACTCCCTCACTCCCTCTTTCCCTTACTCCCTCTCTCTCTCTCCCTCTCTCCTTCTCTCCTTCTCTCTCTCTCTCTCCCTCTCTCCTTCTCTCCTTCTCTCTCTCCTCCCTCACTCCTTCTCTCTCTCTCTCCCTCCCTCCTTCTCTCCCTCTCTCCTTCTCTCCTTCTCTCCCTCTCTCCCTCACTCCTTCTCTCTCTCTCTCTCTCTCCCTCCCTCCTTCTCTCCTTCTCTCCCTCTCTCGCTCTCTCCCTCACTCCTTCTCTCTCTCTCTCTCCCTCACTCCTTCTCTCCCTCTCTCCCTCACTCCTTCTCTCTCCCTCTCTCTCTCACTCCCTCTCTCTCTCTCTCTCTCTCTCTCTCTCTCTCTCTCCCTCTCTCTCTCTCTCCCTCACTCCTTCTCTCCCTCTCTCCTATGCTCCCTCTCGCCTTCCAAAACAGCAGTGGAGGGCTGCCATTTTGCTTCCATGCAAAGTGACTAATGCCTTTGGCTATCATAATGCTCAGAATGCTATTTTTCTGCCTCCCAAATGGCACCCTAGTCAAAAGTAGTGCACTAAATAGGGAGCCATTTGGGACATATTAATAATGTTGAGATGAATGCTGAGTAGCTCTGTGCAGACAGACAGGCAGACAGACAGACAGACAGACAGACAGACAGGCAGGCAGACAGGCAGGCAGACAGACAGACAGACAGACAGACAGACAGACAGACAGACAGACAGACAGACAGACAGACAGGCAGACAGACAGACAGACAGACAGACAGGCAGACAGACAGACAGACAGGCAGACAGACAGGCAGACAGGCAGACAGACAGGCAGACAGACAGGCAGACAGGCAGACAGGCAGGCAGACAGGCAGACAGGCAGGCAGACAGGCAGACAGGCAGGCAGACAGGCAGACAGGCAGACAGACAGGCAGACAGACAGACAGACAGACAGACAGGCAGACAGGCAGGCAGACAGGCAGACAGGCAGACAGACAGGCAGACAGACAGGCAGACAGGCAGACAGACAAGGGTGAGTTTGGTTGGGGACAGTCTGGGACTGACTAGTGAAGTGGTGGTAGTTATTTAGACAGTCTGTTATGATGTGAAATACACTATCATTCCCATAGTATAGCCAGAGACATGGGCTCTGTTCAGCAGCTTTTAGCAGAATATCAATGCTTGTTGTTATTAGCATTTAGTGAATGACAACATTAGTTGATGCAAGTTTGGATATGCCAGAAGGTCTTGATTCAGTAATGCAGTTATGCCCCAGAAACACATCTCGTATAGTTGGAAGGTGATAGCTGCATGATCACAAAGGAAGGGGTTTTCTATACAGAAGGTGTTTGTTAGTTGTCACACAACAGGCCTAACAGGCAGACTAACAGAGGATGGGTGGATGGATGGATGGATGGATGGATGGATGGATGGATGGATGGATGGATGGATGGATGGATGGATGGATGGATGGATGGATGGATGGGTGGAAGGATGGATGGATGGATGGATGGATGGATGGATGGATGGATGGATGGATGGATGGATGGATGGATGGATGGATGGATGGATGGATGGATGGATGGATGCTGGACACAAGCTCTCAGGACTCTAGCACACTGAGGTAGACTGAAACACCAACAGAAAGGCTCGCAATGGTTCAAATAAATAAATCAAAGCCAAATGGTGTCTAGATAGATTAGATAGATACTAGTCATGCCCACAACACTGTCTGTCAATGTGCTATTCATTGTTATTAGTTGTATGTGTTATCTGATGATGATTGGTTAGCGTAGCTGTATGTTAACCAGGCCTATATGTACAAAGTGTCCGAAGCGCTCCAGTAGAACGTGCATGACCATTCTAGAATCTAGAACCACGTGAAACACTCTAGAACGTGACCTCTGTTGAACTTCCCACATCAGGGGTCAGTGGTTGCCATTCCATATTAGTTTCGGTCAAGCTCTCTCTCTCTCTCGCTCTCTCTCTACCCTCTTTCTCTCTCTCTCTCTCTCTCTCTCTCTCTCTCTCTCTCTCTCTCTCTCTTCTCTTCTCTCTCTCTCTCTCTCGCCTCTCTCTATCTCTCACTCTCTCTCCCCATCTCTCTCTTTTCCCTCTCTCTCTCTCTCCCCTCTCTGTCGGTCTCCCCTCTCCTCTCCCTCCCCCCCCCCTCTCTCTCCTTCCTCTCTTCCCCTCTCTTCCTCTCTGCATCCCTGTGTCATGCCTCTCTCCTCCTGGCCAGCTGTGTGTGTTGTTACTCTCTGCCCTCAGGGCCTATATTACAGTCTGTACTGGGAACCATTAAAACCCATTGACTTCATATTCTATGTTACTGTTTAACCGTCACCCTCCTTCTGACTGTGCAGGTTGGTTGGTAGTATAATAGTGCCTGTTTATGCCCGGATAGAGGAAGTGATCTGTTCTGTTCTAATATAGTTTACTATTGTCCAGGGAGGCACTTCCGTTTTGAGTCTGTAGGACATAGATAGAGGCTTCAAGGCACTAGCAAACTCATTTGACTATTTTGTTTTTCTATGCAATTTTGTTTCCGTATTTCAATGTTGTTCTGTAAAGGCTATAATATGTATAAAATAAATACATAAATGCTGTAAAAATCAATAGCAATATGGAAGTCACAATTCACAAAAAAAAAAAAATGATGTTGTTCAGATTTTCTTATTGAGGGTAATAAGGTCCATGCACAGAAGCAGAAGCTAACCATGAAATGTATTTTTTTTTTTTAGTGGGGAGGGGGGGTTTGGTATCCCGATATGGCTCCTCCTCTGTTTTGTTGTGGTTGAGGTTTTTCATCCGGGCCTTTGGGCCAAGTACCAGGCCAGTCCGGTCTTGTCCAGTCAAACAGTAGTTACGTTCCGTCACGCGCGCCCAATAGGACGCGTCCTGTCTCGAAGCTGTCTGTCAACAGAACGATGAGGAGGAGAAAGAATCGTCCTCGTGCTGCATCCCCAAGGTTCCCCGTCAACCGCAAGCTATTTTAATACTGACGTCATGCATTGAATATACCATGATACATAGTACCGTAATTAGGTAGGCCATAATGCTTAGTAGTTTGACATGCCATGATCTTCAAAAAAAAAAAAAGTTTTTCTGTTCCCTTAAGATTACAACATTCAGCACTTAAATGCTCCTAAATAAGTAATAACTTTAAATAATAAATAAGCAGTGCACTTTTGGTGAAACCAAATGAGAGAGAGAAAAAAACCAAACCATAAAAAGAGAGAATGTCATCGTCTGGGATCAGAGAGGAGGAGAATATAATACAGGCTGTTGTTTTTAAAAAGAAAGAGAATAATTACAACATTACATGAGGTAATGTCTCCCGCATGCCATTAATATAAAACAGAAGAGTGTCTCAACATGCTAATTTCGAGTTTTATTATTATTTTTAATTTTTTTATTAAGATTATTATCTTGCATGGCATCATCATCATGTTGTCGTCATACCCCATGGGATTAGAGTGGTGTTTCAGTTTCAGCATCTGCTGGGAAAGAAAGTAGCAGCGTTGCAGATGTCATCTCGTCTCCAAACAGCCCCACTTCGCATCACGTCTCCTGGCAGCAAGAGACCAGTGTTAGTTCATCTCTTTGTTTTCTATTCTTTTCTATTGTGATAAAGTGCTTAACTGATCCCCGGTAACTAGCGTCATCAGAACACTGCACCTTACGGACAACGTGTGGTCGACATCTATCTCTCTCTCTATCTGACTGCGGATGCTTCTTGTGCGTGAGTGCGCTTGCGTACGGGCTGAGAGCTGAGATTCCATATTTCATATTCCCTTTCGCTTCCTTCAGCAGATGCAGTGCAGTGCGCAACTCACCCTCCCCGAGTTCCGCCTGTTATCCATTATCCCATGCAAAACCGTTTCTTCTTCAATGAGCATGTTGTCTTTTCCCGTTTAATATTTCAGGTGACAGTTGTTTTCCAGTAGATCTCCATCACGTCAGGAACATAAATATCAAATATTATTATAACCCTCATCATTCCCATTTTGAGTCAAGCAAACCTTTTCATCCTCTTTTTGTGGAAACAGTTTTCTCTCTATTCATTCAAATGTAATAAAACGCAATGCAAAAAACGCATTAACGAAGTTAAATCAAGCATTCGGAATATTTCTACAACATTTACAACGAACGGTGTTTCATCATATCCCCATGATGTCACGTGGAGATCCCGATGATTCCTGCCATGTAGAATGAATCTATAGATTCTAAACGTCGGTCAGCAGCTTTCCCTTATTAACGCAGTTCTGGTTGAGGACAGAAGTACAGTTAGCAGTTCTAAGATTCGCGTCCCTAAAGTTATCAATGCTGTTATTGATCCCTTCGTCTATCTCCATGTATTCTGACTTGCTGGCGATAGAGTTGGAGCTGCGGCGGGAGGAGTTGCTGTCCGAATTAAGGTCCTGGTTGCTGACGTTTAGAAGCTGCGCCTGCTCCTCTCCCTCCGTCTCCCGGTGATAGAAGTAGTTGAAGTTGGACACGATCACAGGCACCGGCAGCGCGATGGTCAGCACTCCGGCGATGGCACAGAGCGAGCCCACTATCTTTCCCCCGATGGTCACCGGGTACATGTCCCCGTAGCCCACTGTTGTCATGGAGACCACAGCCCACCAGAAGGCGTCGGGGATGCTCGTGAAGAAGGATTCCTTCTCCTCCGCCTCGGCGAAGTAGACTGCGCTGGAGAAGAGGATGACTCCGATGAAGAGGAAGAAGATGAGGAGGCCCAGCTCTCTCATACTGGCTTTGAGGGTTTGTCCCAATATCTGGAGACCCTTGGAGTGTCTGGACAGCTTGAAGATCCTGAACACCCTGACCAGCCGGATGACCCTGAGGATGGCCAGAGACGCAGCCTGCTCGCTTGGTTTCTCCTTCCCCTCCTGGTCCTCTGCCAGCTCGGTGCCCAGCGTGATGAAGTAGGGGATGATGGCTACTATGTCTATAGTGTTCATCATGTTTTTAAAGAAGGCGGCCTTGCTAGGGCAGGCGAAGAACCGCACTATCAACTCAAAGGAGAACCAGATGATACACAGGGTCTCCACAATAAAGAAAGGGTCTGTGAGAATATTTGGTTTGTAATAGAATGTCACGTTGCCTACAGTTTCCATCCTACCCCTGGGGTCCTCTTTGAGTTCCGGCAGCGTCTCCAAACAGAATATGACTATTGAAATTAAGATAACCATCACGGATACTATAGCAATCCCTCGGGCAGGTCCCGAGCTCTCCGGGTATTCAAACAGCAGCCAGACCTGCCGTTGGAACTCTTTTTCTGGTAAAGGTTTCTCCTCTTCCCTAATAAAGCCCTCGTCCTCCCTAAACTTCTCCATGGCCTCTGCCCCGAGCTCGTAAAACTTGATCTCCTCAGAGAACATATCCAGAGGAACGTTAACGGGCCTCCTCAACCGCCCACCGGACTGGTAGTAATATAGAATAGCGTCAAAACTCGGCCGGTTCCGGTCGAAAAAGTACTCGTTTCTGAGCGGATCGAAGTAGCGCATCCTCTTTTTGGGGTTACCTAATAACGTCTCGGGGAACTGGCTGAGCGTTTTTAGCTGGGTCTCGAAGCGCAGCCCCGAGATGTTGATGACAACCCTCTCGCAGCACTCATGGTCATCGTGGTCTGGTGGGTAGGTATCCTGCAGGTGCCCCGGCAGGGTGGACGTCTCATCCATGTTATCACCGGCCACCACAGTCATGCTGGCGGTGTGGCCGGGCTCAGCGCAGCGCTATGCGGCAGGGGATGCTCGGCTCAGCCCCGGTGGGATCAGGCATCCAGTTGCGCCTCAGATTTCCCCCCTCTCTCTCTCTCTCCTCTGTCTGATAGAAATCCCCTTGCAGGCACGCGGGCCAGGCAGACAAGGGGGCTAGCTCGCCTCAAGGCTCCCTTGCTCCTCTCTCCGAGTAGTCCTGCATTGCTGCTTTTCCTTCTCCTTCGTCTGCCACCTAGTCGGAGGAAGAGAGGGAGAGAGGGAGAAATAAAATGAATCGAACGCCAGAGAGAGAGAGACAGAGAGAGAGAGAGAGAGAGAGAGAGAGAGAGAGAGAGAGAGAGAGAGAGAGAGAGAGAGAGAGAGAGAGAGAGAGAGAGAGAGAGAGAGAGATCTTTGCCATCTCAGCAGTGTTATCTCAGTGTTTGTGACATGCTGTAGTCTAGATGGGGAGAGGAGGCCACCTAACAGCGGGTAGTTGCCAGGAACAGGGGACCAGCATAGAGGACATTCAGGAGACAACAACACTGTAATATGGAGACTGTTCACTCAACTGGATTGTTTTACCGCATACATCAGTATTCAAGTTTCACTACTACTTCCCACCGTCTGCGCACACTGAGCAGAACCCGCATTTTACCACATAACCATCTCATCTCCATCCAGTGTACTAACGCTTTACATAAGGAACACTAACCGTTATTACATTATAATAAGTACAACAACAATGACAATAACGATAGTTATTAAGATACATAATAATGACAATTGTCGACTATGTTAATTACCTGGATTTCCGTTTGGTGGTGGTGCACCCCTCCCCCCTCCCCCCAGCCACCGCTACAACTTTGCAGTCCCGGCTTTGTTTTAAAAGGCAGTGGATTTCCGTTTACTGCACTGGACAGTACGAGCTACGGTGACATATTCATAGACTGTACAGTTTTCGTTAACATCATCCACGCTATTCCCGTGTTATTGGCTTCCAACGTCGACTGGAGCGACTGTTAACATCACCCACGCGATTCCCGTGTTATTGTCTTCCAATGTCGGCTAGGGCGACCTTCTTGAGGTACGGAACGGCTCTGAACCGCCTCCGAAGCAGCGTAAAATCTCTTGACAGGCAATTTAAAACCATGCTGAAGAAACGGTTACGGACGAGGAATAGAGAGAATGAAATGGAATAAAAAGAAAAGAAAGCCGTTAACGCGAGCTCCTCTCCTACCGACGACAACAACCGACTATTAGATCCCACTAGGTCTTTTGACCGTCGCTCGCGGCTGCGCTCTCTCCAGCGGCGTGATCGTGAAATTAAAGATGGTGTGAGTGAGAGGGTTTTAGCTGAACACATTAGTGGGGCAGTGAGAGAGAAGCAGAGAGACACACAACCATTTCCCTTCCCGGCTCTGCTCTGCTCTGCACTCTGCCGCATAGCAGAAACACAACGGTAGAAAGCTCTTCTCTCCTGTTTGGTGCACTAGAGCGGCCAGCGCTCAACAAGACGCGACCGTCCCAAGACGCACCGCTGTAACGCACCCATTCTCCCCGCCTTAGATAAAGATGTAGCACCTGAGAAATAACGGGGTTTAGGGTATCCACTGAGCCAGAGCCAATATAATACTTAAATAATGTAAAAGCATGTTGCAGGATTTCATACAGAGAAGGAGAGAGAGAGAGAGAGAGAGAGAGGTGGGGAGGGAGGGAACGAGGGAGGGGGGAGCGAGCGTTTAAGAGGAGTGGGAGAGAAGGGGGAGAAGAGGGGGGGTGGGGGGGGTTCGACGCAATGCAGACATACTGTACTATAACACACGTTGCCACAAATGCTCCCAACATCACACACACACACACGCACACTCACACACACAGGCAGCACCAAAACAACAGATCATTGTGTAAGCCACTTCGGCTGTTAAAAAAAAAAAAACCCGAGTCATTGGACGGTGGCGTGACTGGTATAGATATTTCAGTCCCTCTGGCAAAGCGGAGCTAATCTAAACGGCGATGCGAGCTAATGACATATCAGGGGGTAAAGGGATAATGACGGGAAAAACGGTAACATTGTAATACGAGGTTGAACGACACAATGAGTCATCTATTTTACAGTATTCACTGTATTCATATCTGGATGTGTTGGTTGTGTGAGAGGGGAGTTGTAGTGGGTACCATCAGGAAAATCTCCTCCCGTTGATAAGACGTGTTTATCCACTGTATGGTATTATGTAAAGGCTGGTTCAACAGCAGGTCTTCCCATGTAAACACCTAGAGTGGGTCTCCTTGATAAACAACACGTTATAATGCTTATAGGATCACATTTAGGATGTCAATAGGAGTGTGTTTCAATGAACATTGAACCTTACTCTCTCTCTCTCTCTCTCTGTGTGTCTGCCATTCTGTGGTCCAGGATCTTCATCACGTTGATTACACTAGACTTCAGATATAGGTCTAGTTGGGCCATGGCTTCCAGCGTTATAGGCTAGTAGGTGTTCCCCTGTTCACAAGACAAGGTGATTAGTAACAGCATTCACCAAGGGATTTAACACCAGGGGGGGGTTTAACACACTATAGAATTAGCTGATGATAGGATAAATGGCTTGGGGCTGGAGGAATTCCTATTGTCTTCAGGCCTAAAAGGTTCCAACTCTGAAAGTCTTTCTACTTCTGAAGGTTGGTGCAGCCTGGTCTCACAGACTAGACGTAACATAGCTAACGTAAATCTGGGGACACCTCAAATTAGTGTGATATGTTTGGTATAGTTACATAAGACAGAAGGTTACTTAAAAGCAAAAAACGGAAGGACGGGGGTTGGTCGGGGTGGATGGGTTGGCTTATAACGCGAACGTCTAGCAACCCAAAGGTTGCGTGTTCAAGTCTTATCACGGCCAGCTATAGCATTTTAGCAAATTAGCACCTTCTCAACTACTTACTACATTTTAGCTAATTTGCAACTAATTTGCATGTAAATTAACCCTTCCCCTAATCCAACCCTTAACCCCTTTAGCGAACTCTTCCCCTAACCCTAACCTTAACCCTAACCCCTTGCCTAGCTAATGTTAGCCAGCTAGCTAACGTTAGCGTTAGCCACTTAGCTAACATTAGCCACAACAAATAGGAATTCGTAACATATTGTACGTTTGGCAAATGAATACATGCCATACGAAACGTAACATATCATACTAAATGGAGTGTCTCTAACATGGGATATGAGATAGCATATATCCCTCTGTTCAGGAGAGACAATGTGGTATTAAACAGAATCACAAATGGCTCCTTATTCCCTTCAAGGGGAAGTTCAAAAGTAGTGCACTAAATAGAGAATAGTGTTCCATTTGGGACCCAGATATTATCTGTCCCTATAGCTCATTATCTCTCCCTATAGCTCATTATCTCTCCCTATAGCTCATTATCTCTCCCTATAGCTCATTATCTGTCCCTATAGCTCATTATCTCTCCCTATAGCTCATTATCTGTCCCTATAGCTCATTATCTGTCCCTATAGCTCATTATCTCTCCCTATAGCTCATTATCTGTCCCTATAGCTCATTATCTGTCCCTATAGCTCATTATCTGTCCCTATAGCTCATTATCTCTCCCTATAGCTCATTATCTCTCCCTATAGCTCATTATCTCTCCCTATAGCTCATTATCTCTCCCTATAGCTCATTATCTCTCCCTATAGCTCATTATCTGTCCCTGGCTATTGGGATGTGTTGATAACCTTTAAGCTGACTGATGCTAAGCCCTCACACAGAGAGTAGAGTCTTTACATACATCACATGTTATAGCAACAGTAGAATGTAGACCCACGGGCATCAAGCAGGCTTCTGTCTCTGTGCAAGGACTTCTAGTGTCCTTGATTCATACGTCTGTCTCTGTTCCCTTTCACATCCACATCCCAATTAGGATCTGCCTAAAAAAATACTTCAATCGGTTATAGAACCCATTGCCCTTTATGGTTGTGAGGTCTGGGGTCCGCTCACCAACCAATAATTCACAAAATGGGACAAACACCAAATTGAGACTCTGTATACAGAATTCTGCAAAAACATCCTCCGTGTACAACGTAAAACACCAAATAATGCATGCAGACGCTCTAATCCAGTCGCTCTGGATAATAGCGTCTGCTAAATGACTAAAATGTAAATATGTTTCCCATGACAATAAAGCCCTTTGAATTGGAGAGAGAGAGAGAGAGGGACAGGGACTTGGATCATTAGCCTGTAAGAAAAGCCGCGGGCTTTACATTCCCAATGTTGGATCCGTCAGCCTCGTTCCATCTGATAGAACACTTAGAATTCAGAACACTCTCCTTCCTTCTCCAGAACGCTCCCGCTCGGGATCCGTTTGCATTTATATCAGGCGGTAAGATAAAGAGTTTCTCCCCGCCACTGTATTTCAATTCAACCTTGAATAATACACACAGAAACTATTTAAAGACAGATGTAAGGTTAGGTCAGAGATGTGGGCCGGGATGTGTGTTGTTATGTAGCCGCTGATGGGGCTTGCGAGGGAGGGAGAGAAATAGAGGAGGAATTCCGGTGGTCAAAAAAAGCTCCGTTTCAGTTTCAGCACCATGGACAGCAAAGCGCCTGTTTCTTACATATTCAGTTCCGCGTAACCGGGATCACATGACGCGGTGTGAGAGGAGGGGATTCCTCTAAGACAAAAGGCATCAGCTGATCGAACGGAAGGGGATGTTTCTTCTTCTTCTTCTTCCATTTCTAGTCTCTGTTCAACTACTATTAATTGGATTAATTGATGAAGCCTCAGCCTGCTCTGCTGACCAAATTCACAATAGAGGACTCTCATTATTATTTTTATTTATTT
>NC_059214.1:58512008-58547008 GCF_020615455.1 Coregonus clupeaformis
CATAGTATCTCCAGTATATTATAGTCTTAGATATACCTCAGTTCCTGGTTCATAGTATCTCCAGTATATTATAGCCTTAGATATACCTCAGTTCCTGGTTCATAGTATCTCCAGTATATTATAGCCTTAGATATACCTCAGTTCCTGGTTCATAGTATCTCCAGTATATTATAGCCTTAGATATACCTCAGTTCCTGGTTCATAGTATCTATAGTATATTATAGCCTTAGATATACCTCAGTTCCTGGTTCATAGTATCTCCAGTATATTATAGTCTTAGATATACCTCAGTTCCTGGTTCATAGTATCTCCAGTATATTATAGTCTTAGATATACCTCAGTTCCTGGTTCATAGTATCTATAGTATATTATAGTCTTAGATATACCTCAGTTCCTGGTTCATAGTATCTCCAGTATATTATAGCCTTAGATATACCTCAGTTCCTGGTTCATAGTATCTCCAGTATATTATAGCCTTAGATATACCTCAGTTCCTGGTTCATAGTATCTCCAGTATATTATAGCCTTAGATATACCTCAGTTCCTGGTTCATAGTATCTCCAGTATATTATAGTCTTAGATATACCTCAGTTCATGGTTCATAGTATCTCCAGTATATTATAGTCTTATATATACCTCAGTTCCTGGTTCATAGTATCTCCAGTATATTATAGTCTTATATATACCTCAGTTCCTGGTTCATAGTATCTCCAGTATATTATAGCCTTAGATATACCTCAGTTCCTGGTTCATAGTATCTCCAGTATATTATAGCCTTAGATATACCTCAGTTCCTGGTTCATAGTATCTCCAGTATATTATAGCCTTAGATATACCTCAGTTCCTGGTTCATAGTATCTCCAGTATATTATAGTCTTAGATATACCTCAGTTCCTGGTTCATAGTATCTCCAGTATATTATAGCCTTAGATATACCTCAGTTCCTGGTTCATAGTATCTCCAGTATATTATAGTCTTAGATATACCTCAGTTCCTGGTTCATAGTATCTCCAGTATATTATAGTCTTAGATATACCTCAGTTCCTGGTTCATAGTATCTCCAGTATATTATAGCCTTAGATATACCTCAGTTCCTGGTTCATAGTATCTCCAGTATATTATTGTCACGATCGTCTAAGGAAGCGGACCAAGGCGCAGCGTGTTGAGCGAACATGTTGACTTTATTAAATTAAAGCAACCACGAAAACAACAAAACAAATGACGATAGTGAAGTCCACAGTGACAATGACTGAACACGGAACAAAAACCCACAACCCCAAGGTGAAAACACACAGTTTAAATATGGCTCCCAATCAGAGATAACGAGCCGACAGCTGACACTCGTTACCACTGATTGGGAGTCACACGAACAACCAAGACAACACACCCAAAGACAACCAACCAAAACACAACAAAACGAACACACCCTGGCTCAACATACAAAGTCCCGGAGCCAGAGCGTGACAGTACCCCCCCCTAAAGGCGCGGACTGCGACCGCGCCTCAAAAACCCCAAACAGGGGAGGGCTGGGTGGGCATTACTCCTCGGAGGCGGCTCCGGCTCCGGGCTTGACCACCACCCTTCCACAATCCCCCCGTAGCGCCCCCGGTCCGGTCTGACCCCGCTGGCTGGATCTGGACCGGACATAGACGGAGCGGATTGCTCAAACTCCGTAGTGGAGTAGCTGACCTGACCAGGCCCCGGACTGACGACGCGCACCCCTGGCTTGGCGCGTGAGGCAGGAACGGACCGGACCTGGCTGACGATACGCACCCTTGGCTTGATGCGTGGAGCCGGAACGGACCTCACCAGGCTGACGACTCGCATCCTTGGCTTGGTGCGAGTAGCAGGGACGAGCTGGACCAGGCCGACGACGCACACCATAGGCTTTGTGCGTAGAGCAGGGACAGGCCGGGCTGGGCTGGCGACGCACCCCGTAGGCTTGGTGCGTGGAGCAGGAACAGGCCGGGCTGGGCTGGCGACGCACCCCGTAGGCTTTGTGCGTGGAGCAGGGACAGGCCGGGCTGGGCTGGCGACGCACCCCGTAGGCTTGGTGCGTAGAGCAGGGACAGGCCGGGCTGGGCTGGCGACGCACCCGTAGGCTTGGTGCGTGGAGCAGGAACAGGCCGGGCTGGGCTGGCGACGCACCCTGTAGGCTTGGTGCGTAGAGCAGGGACAGGCCGGGCTGGGCTGGCGACGCACCCCGTAGGCTTGGTGCGTGGAGCAGGGACAGGCCGGGCTGGGCTGTCGGCGCACACCGTAGACTTGGTGCGTGGAGCAGGGACAGGCCGGGCTGGGCTGGCGACGCACCCCGTAGGCTTGGTGCGTAGAGCAGGAACAGGCCGGGCAGGGCTGTCGACGCACACCGTAGACTTGGTGCGTGGAGCAGGAACAGGCCGGGCAGGGCTGTCGACGCACACCGTAGACTTGGTGCGTAGAGCAGGAACAGGCCGGGCAGGGCTGTCGACGCACACCGTAGACTTGGTGCGTAGAGCAGGAACAGGCCGGGCTGGGCTGGCGACGCACCCCGTAGGTTTAGTGCGTAGAGCAGGAACAGGCCGGGCAGGGCTGTCGACGCACACCGTAGACTTGGTGCGTAGAGCAGGGACAGGCCGGACCGTACTGGGAACACACACCACTGGCTTCAAACGGGGATCAGGAACGGGCCGGACCGGACTGGCAATACACCTCAGTCCCTCTCGCCGTGCCTCTACGACTTCCTTCCCTCTACTCGCCAATGGCTCCCGTAATCCGGTAGCCTTCTCTCCACGTCTCCCTGTGGCAGCCTCCTGCTGCCCAGCCGCCCAAGCCATGTGCCCCCCCCCAAAATCTTTTTGGAGTTGCCTCTCGTCCTTCCGACGATGGCCCTGCTGACGCCGTTGCTCCTCTCCTGCCAGGTTCTCCCCCTTCATCGCCCTCCGGTACCGGACGGCCTCCTCCTGCGTAATCTGTCCCCAGCCGAGGAGGACATCCACCAGCGTTCTCTCCTGCGGGTGTTCCTGTATACGCTGCTTGGTCCTTTTGTGGTGGGTTTTTCTGTCACGATCGTCTAAGGAAGCGGACCAAGGCGCAGCGTGTTGAGCGAACATGTTGACTTTATTAAATTAAAGCAACCACGAAAACAACAAAACAAATGACGATAGTGAAGTCCACAGTGACAATGACTGAACACGGAACAAAAACCCACAACCCCAAGGTGAAAACACACAGTTTAAATATGGCTCCCAATCAGAGATAACGAGCCGACAGCTGACACTCGTTACCACTGATTGGGGGTCACACGAACAACCAAGACAACACACCCAAAGACAACCAACCAAAACACAACAAAACGAACACACCCTGGCTCAACATACAAAGTCCCGGAGCCAGAGCGTGACAATTATAGTCTTAGATATACCTCAGTTCCTGGTTCATAGTATCTCCAGTATATTATAGCCTTAGATATACCTCAGTTCCTGGTTCATAGTATCTCCAGTATATTATAGCCTTAGATATACCTCAGTTCCTGGTTCATAGTATCTCCAGTATATTATAGTCTTAGATATACCTCAGTTCCTGGTTCATAGTATCTCCAGTATATTATAGTCTTAGATATACCTCAGTTCCTGGTTCATAGTATCTCCAGTATATTATAGTCTTATATATACCTCAGTTCCTGGTTCATAGTATCTCCAGTATATTATAGCCTTAGATATACCTCAGTTCCTGGTTCATAGTATCTCAAGTATATTATAGTCTTAGATATACCTCAGTTCCTGGTTCATAGTATCTCCAGTATATTATAGTCTTAGATATACCTCAGTTCCTGGTTCATAGTATCTCCAGTATATTATAGCCTTAGATATACAGTGGGGAAAAAAAGTATTTAGTCAGCCACCAATTGTGCAAGTTCTCCCACTTAACAAGAGTAGGATTTTTTATGAATTTATTTGCAAATTATGGTGGAAAATAAGTATTTGGTCAATAACAAAAGTTTCTCAATACTTTGTTATATACCCTTTGTTGGCAATGACACAGGTCAAACGTTTTCTGTAAGTCTTCACAAGGTTTTCACACACTGTTGCTGTTATTTTGGCCCATTCCTCCATGCAGATCTCCTCTAGAGCATTGATGTTTTGGGGCTGTTGCTGGGCAACACAGACTTTCAACTCCCTCCAAAGATTTTCTATGGGGTTGAGATCTGCAGACTGGCTAGGCCACTCCAGGACCTTGAAATGCTTCTTACGAAGCCACTCTTTTGTTGCCCGGGCGGTGTGTTTGGGATCATTGTCATGCTGAAAGACCCAGCCACGTTTCATCTTCAATGCCCTTGCTGATGGAAGGAGGTTTTCACTCAAAATCTCACGATACATGGCCCCATTCATTCTTTCCTTTACACGGATCAGTCATCCTGGTCCCTTTGCAGAAAAACAGCCCCAAAGCATGATGTTTCCACCCCCATGCTTCACAGTAGGTATGGTGTTCTTTGGATGCAACTCAGCATTCTTTGTCCTCCAAACACGACGAGTTGAGTTTTTACCAAAAAGTTCTATTTTGGTTTCATCTGACCATATGACATTCTCCCAATCCTCTTCTGGATCATCCAAATGCACTCTAGCAAACTTCAGACGGGCCTGGACATGTACTGGCTTAAGCAGGGGGGACACGTCTGGCACTGCAGGATTTGAGTCCCTGGCGGCGTAGTGTGTTACTGATGGTAGGCTTTGTTACTTTGGTCCCAGCTCTCTGCAGGTCATTCACTAGGTCCCCCCGTGTGGTTCTGGGATTTTTGCTCACCGTTCTTGTGATCATTTTGACCCCCACGGGGTGAGATCTTGCGTGGAGCCCCAGATCGAGGGAGATTATCAGTGGTCTTGTATGTCTTCCATTTCCTAATAATTGCTCCCACAGTTGATTTCTTCAAACCAAGCTGCTTACCTATTGCAGATTCAGTCTTCCCAGCCTGGTGCAGGTATACAATTTTGTTTCTGGTGTCCTTTGACAGCTCTTTGGTCTTGGCCATAGTGGAGTTTGGAGTGTGACTGTTTGAGGTTGTGGACAGGTGTCTTTTATACTGATAACAAGTTCAAACAGGTGCCATTAATACAGGTAACGAGTGGAGGACAGAGGAGCCTCTTAAAGAAGAAGATACAGGTCTGTGAGAGCCAGAAATCTTGCTTGTTTGTAGGTGACCAAATACTTATTTTCCACCATAATTTGCAAATTAATTAATTAAAAATCCTACAATGTGATTTTCTGGAAAACAAATTCTCAATTTGTCTGTCGTAGTTGACATGTACCTATGATGAAAATTACAGGCCTCTCTCATCTTTTTAAGTGGGAGAACTTGCACAATTGGTGGCTGACTAAATACTTTTCCCCCCCACTGTACCTCATTTTCACTGTATCTCAGACTAAAGGCTTTGTATACAGTACCTTCCACTGTCCTGATTCACTGTATCTCAGACTAAAGGCTTTGTATACAGTACCTTCCACTGTCCTGATTCACTGTATCTCATACTAAAGGCTTTGTATACAGTACCTTCCACTGTCCTGATTCACTGTATCTCATACTAAAGGCTTTATAATGAACATTTGTGAAGCAGGGAATATGAACATGTATTGAACACATTTAGCCGAGTGGATAGATCATACAACATACGTGTAATCAGCAATATACATGTAGAGGAGAGATATATATGTGTGCAGGTAATGTCTGTGTCTGATGTCAGGTGACAGCAGCAAGTTGAGGCTGAGTGTTCCGGACCACAAAGGGAGAACTGGCAGTATAATGTTTGTGGGGCCTGGTTACCGCGTTTACCTTCATCAGACCCAACCGACACTGAAAATCAAGATGGAAGACTCCAGCAAAGGGCCACGCCTAAAACTTCCATCCCAAAATGGCACCCTACTTCCTATATAGTGCACTACTTTTGACCAGAGCCTTATGGACCCTATTCCCTATAGAGCCTTACGGACCCTGGTCAAAAGTAGTGCACTAAATAGGAAATAGGGTGCCATTTTGGGATTCAGACTAAGCCCTTTCTACCAGGGGCCAGCAGGTGGAATGTTTCATGCAGACTTCAACTCTTCCAACACTCTCTCTCACCCTTCTCTCTCCTCCGCTCCCCAGCCAATCAACACTCTCTCTCACCCCTCTCTCTCCTCCGCTCCCCAGCCAATCAACACTCTCTCTCACCCCTCTCTCTCCTCCGCTCCCCATCCAATCAACACTCTCTCTCACCCTTCTCTCTCCTCCGCTCCCCAGCCAATCAACACTCTCTCTCACCCTTCTCTCTCCTCCGCTCCCCAGCCAATCAACACACTCTCTCACCCCTCTCTCTCCTCCGCTCCCCAGCCAATCAACACTCTCTCTCACCCCTCTCTCTCCTCCGCTCCCCAGCCAATCAACACTCTCTCTCACCCTTCTCTCTCCTCCGCTCCCCAGCCAATCAACACTCTCTCTCACCCTTCTCTCTCCTCCGCTCCCCAGCCAATCAACACTCTCTCTCACCCCTCTCTCTCCTCCGCACCCCATCTCACCCCTCTCTCTCCTCCGCTCCCCAGCCAATCAACACTCTCTCTCACCCCTCTCTCTCCTCCGCTCCCCAGCCAATCAACACTCTCTCTCACCCCTCTCACTCCTCCGCTCCCCAGCCAATCAACTATTGATGTTAGTGTTCACTAAGCTGCGATATCCTCTAATGTTGCTGGATGGAAAGAGATCACCGCTATGATTCAGTTTGACTGACAAGGTGTTAATATAATCATAACTCATACCGTATAAACATGTGGTTATTATATTATAAATAGCTTTGGTGTAAAGCCAGGCGTGTGTGTGTGTGTGTGTGTGTGTGTGATCAACCTTGCATAGATTGATATCGACTGGGGCTTGAACCCATAACCTTGTTGTGGCTAGAGCTGAGAACCATTACCAATGACCTTCCATTGTTACATGAGAAGCTGCTGCCTTGCTTCTATAGCCCTGTGATTGGCTGTTTCCACGGTTCTATGGCTCTGTGATTGGCTGTCTCCTCCGTTCTATAGCCCTGTGATTGGCTGTCTCCTTCGTTCTATAGCCCTGTGATTGGCTGTTTCCTCCGTTCTATAGCCCTGTGATTGGCTGTCTCCTCCGTTCTATAGCCCTGTGATTGGCTGTCTCCTCCGTTCTATATCCCTGTGATTGGCTGTCTCCTCCGTTCTATAGCCCTGTGATTGGCTGTGTCCTCCGTTCTATAGCCCTGTGATTGGCTGTCTCCTCCGTTCTATAGCCCTGTGATTGGCTGTCTCCTCCGTTCTATAGCCCTGTGATTGGCTGTTTCCACGGTTCTATGGCTCTGTGATTGGCTGTCTCCTCCGTTCTATAGCCCTGTGATTGGCTGTCTCCTCCGTTCTATAGCCCTGTGATTGGCTGTCTCCTCCGTTCTATAGCCCTGTGATTGGCTGTCTCCTCCGTTCTATAGCCCTGTGATTGGCTGTCTCCTCCGTTCTATAGCCCTGTGATTGGCTGTCTCCTCCGTTCTATAGCCCTGTGATTGGCTGTCTCCTCCGTTCTATAGCCCTGTGATTGTGTTTCCTTGGTTCTATGGCTCTGTGATTGGCTGTTTCCTCCGTTCTATAGCCCTGTGATTTATTGATTAGTGCTGTGACTTGGTGAGTAGAGGTTTGTGTGTGTGTGTGTGTGTGTGTGTGTGTGTGTTGTGATTGTGTGTGTGTGTGTGAGTCTGTTGTTATTGTGTGTGTGTGTGTTGTGATTGTGTGTGTGTGTGTTGTGATTGTGTGTGTGTGAGTCTGTTGTTATTGTGTGTGTGTGTGTGTGTTGTGATTGTGAGAGTGTGTGTGTGTGTTTTGTTATTGTGTGTGTGTGTGAGTCTGTTGTTATTGTGTGTGTGTGTGTGTGTGTGTGTTGTGATTGTGTGTGTGTGTGTGTGTTGTGATTGTTTGTGTGTTGTGATTGTGTGTGTGTGTGTGTGTGTGTGTGATTGTGTGTGTGTGTGTGTGTGTGTGATTGTGTGTGTGTGTGTGTGTGTGAGTCTGTTGTTATTGTGTGTGTGTGTGTGTGTGTGTGTGTGTGTGTGTTGTGATTGTGTGTGTGTGTGTGTGTGTGTGTGTGTGTGTGTGTGTGTGTGTGTGTGTGTGTGTGTGTGTGTGTGTGTGTGTGTGTGTGTGTGTGTGTGTGTGTGTGTGTGTGTGTGTGTGTGTGTGTGTGTGTGTGTGTGTGTGTGTGTGTGTGTGTGTGTGTGTGTGTGTGTGTGTGTGTGTGTTGTGATTGTGTGCAAAGAGCAGAGCCGATCAGACTTCTTAGTGTCAGCTTCCATTCCCAGACTGGCCAACCAATCACATCACACACAGACACACCTTGGAATGGCATCTGCTACATGTGAACAGACTGTAGGCATGCTGTCAAACCACCTCGGGGCTTCCTCGCATACCAGTTTTAATAGTTCAGACTCTAGACTCCTTGGGGCCTGGGTAGGAAACATCCAGTCAGATACCAGTCAGTTCCTCCTCACGTTTTTCTGTCTGACTCTGAACCTGAAAACAACATTGCATGATGTTTTTCTGAAGGGGGGGGACCAATATTTCACCCAGTATGTTTGGGTTTGCCTTGCTTCTATAGCCCTGTGATTGGCTGTTTCCACAGTTCTATGGCTCTGTGATTGGCTGTTTCCTCCGTTCTATGGCTCTGTGATTGGCTGTTTCCTCCGTTCTATAGCCCTGTGATTTATTGATTAGTGCTGTGAACTTCTTGTTCAACCCGAGTAGATCTGGATGCAGACCTGTCTCTCTCTGTGTTGGGGAGCCCTCCATTTAGCCTGGGTACCAGTCTGTTTGGGTAACTAGCGATTGTGAACTTCTTGTTAAACCCAAGTAGATCTGGATAGAGACCTGTCTCTCTCTGTGTTGGGGAGCCCTCCATTTAGCCTGGGTACCAGTCTGTTTAAACCCGAGTAGATCTGGATGCAGACCTGTCTCTCTCTGTGTTGGGGAGCCCTCCATTTAGCCTGGGTACCAGTCTGTTTAAACCCGAGTAGATCTGGATGCAGACCTGTCTCTCTCTGTGTTGGGGAGCCCTCCATTTAGCCTGGGTACCAGTCTGTTTGCGTTATCATTCCACTCCTTGTCACTTCCCGTCCACGCCATGTTTGTCATATGACACGGAGTACAAGGAGTGGAACGTTAGCACAAAACATTTTCTCTGTTTGACCCCTCCACATGCTTCATGACCATCTATATCAGTTCCATGACAGCTGCCATCCATCAGAACTGACGTCTCTCTCTCTTGATCAAAATCATCTCATTCGGTCTCAGATCGCTTCTGCCGTCTGCTTCCCAAGTCACCTGTTGTTTACGGTTTGTCAGAGTCACATAGAATTCCCATAGACATAGTAGAATTCCCTTCAAGACTTGAATGGGAGTAGTTTGTTCTAGTGTTCCTATTTCTATGGTGGCTCCATTGTATTTCTGGTCAATCCAGGACTTGTCTCAGTGGTATTATGAGGATCATGCCCATTGTTTCGCACAGAAATGAACAGAATTCCAATTATCTGTGTGTTTGAACTAGCCGGCCCTCCTCCGTTCTGTACACTGAGAGATACTGGGAAGAGGAGAGAGGAGGGAGAGAGACACTGGGAAGAGGAGAGAGGAGGGAGAGAGACACTGGGAAGAAGAGGGAGGAGGGAGAGAGACACTGGGAAGAGGAGAGAGGAGGGAGAGAGACACTGGGAAGAGGAGGGAGGAGGGAGAGAGACACTGGGAAGAGGAGGGAGGAGGGAGAGAGACAATGGGAAGAGGAGAGAGGAGGGAGAGAGACACTGGATAGAGGAGGGAGGAGGGAGAGAGACACTGGGAAGAGGAGAGAGGAGGGAGAGACACTGGGAAGAGGAGGGAGGAGGGAGAGCAGATAGATAGAAGGGAGGGAGGAGAGAGGAAAGGGGGGAGGGACGTTTATCTCTCTCCTATCCTCTCCTCCCCACCACTTGTTTCTGTGATAGTTCATTCTGCTGGACTGTCCAGCTCAAATGCATCCTTCCCCTTCATTTCCTCTTCTTAAACCAGCCTCTACTGAACACTCTCCTCTCCTCTGCCTCTGCCTCTGTCTCTCCTCTCCTCTCCTCTCCTCTCCTCTCCTCTCCTCTCCTCTCCTCTCCTCTCCTCTCCTCTGCCTCAGTTGTCTCCCTCCTCTCTCTCTCTCTCTCGCTCTGTCTCTCTCTCTCTCTCTCTCTCTCTCTCTCTCTCTCTCTCTCTCTCTCTCTCTCTCTCTCTCTCTCTCTCTCTCTCTCTCTCTCTCTCTCTCTCTCTCTCTCTCTCTCTCTCTCTCCCCCCGCTCTCTCTCTCTCTCTCTCTCTCTGTCTCTCTCTCTCTCTCTCTCATTCTCTCTCTCTCTCTCTCTCTCTCTCTCGTGCTCTCTCTCTTTCTCTCTCTCTCTCTATCTTTCTCTCTCTCCTCCCCCCACCCCCTCTGTAGCCGTCTCCATCTTCCATTCTCAGCTTGGTGCACCTTCTTGATGAGAGAGAGAGAGGGAGAGAGAGAGAGAGAGAGAGAGAGAGAGAGAGAGAGAGAGAGAGAGAGAGAGAGAGAGAGAGAGGGAGGTAGATGAAAAGGAGCAAAAATGAAATGTAACAGAATCAAATATTTATTGCAATGAGAAATGTGGATCAATCAGTGTGGATCAATCAGTGTGGATCAATCAGTGAGGATCAATCAGTGTGGATCAATCAGTGTGGATTAATCATGAATTTCAAATGAGACCAAAATGCTAATCAAGACCCAACAGGAACACTGTGTGCTTTTATATGAACTTCATTTCAGTAGTAAACAACCAGGAAATGCACTATGCAGTCTGACACTTCTCACTGACAGATGTTTTATTTCCACTATGCAGAAGGCTACTTTAGTAATTGATTTATCAATTAAGGGCTGGTCAAACTTGGTGGCTAGAAAATAATTTGTGTGACAGTCAATATTGAGTGCACACTGAGTGTTGAGGCCTATTGACGTTTTAGGATCACGAGGCTACTGTGTGATAACATAATGACATGGTGATTTAACCTAATAAGCTAACTTTGCCCATCACAATCATCAATATTTATTGGAATAAGCTATCAATTACACCATTAGTATTGGTGAATACGTATCAAT
This sequence comes from Coregonus clupeaformis, assembly GCF_020615455.1. Lineage (NCBI taxonomy): Eukaryota > Metazoa > Chordata > Actinopteri > Salmoniformes > Salmonidae > Coregonus > Coregonus clupeaformis. Next base: position 58,523,133 of record NC_059214.1, read on the forward strand.
GACATTCATATTTTGTAGATGAAAATGGGGACTGTAACTTGACTATTCCGTGTTCAGCATGTTCCTATTCCCTAAATATTGTAGCCTAAACACACTGATCGAATGATGCCTAGCTGCCTGCTGCCTAGTTCCTAGTTCCTAGTCTGCTACCTGGTGCCTAGTTCCTAGTTCCTAGTCTGCTGCCTGCTGCCTAGTTCCTAGTTCCTAGTCTGCTACCTGGTGCCTGGTGCCTAGTTCCTAGTCTGCTGCCTGCTGCCTAGTTCCTAGTTCCTAGTCTGCTACCTGGTGCCTAGTTCCTAGTCTGCTACCTGGTGCCTAGTTCCTAGTTCCTAGTCTGCTGCCTGGTGCCTAGTTCCTAGTTCCTAGTCTGCTACCTGGTGCCTGGTGCCTAGTTCCTAGTCTGCTGCCTGGTGCCTAGTTCCTAGTCTGCTACCTGGTGCCTAGTTCCTAGTCTGCTACCTGGTGCCTAGTTCCTAGTCTGCTACCTGGTGCCTAGTTTCTAGTCTGCTGCCTGGTGCCTAGTTCCTAGTTCCTAGTCTGCTACCTGGTGCCTAGTTCCTAGTTCCTAGTCTGCTGCCTGGTGCCTAGTTCCTAGTTCCTAGTCTGCTACCTGGTGCCTAGTTCCTAGTCTGCTGCCTGGTGCCTAGTTCCTAGATCCTAGTCTGCTACCTGGTGCCTAGTTCCTAGTTCCTAGTCTGCTGCCTGGTGCCTAGTTCCTAGTTCCTAGTCTGTTACCTGGTGCCTAGTTCCTAGTCTGCTGCCTGGTGCCTAGTTCCTAGTTCCTAGTCTGCTACCTGGTGCCTAGTTCCTAGTTCCTAGTCTGCTGCCTGGTGCCTAGTTCCTAGTTCCTAGTCTGCTACCTGGTGCCTAGTTCCTAATTCCTAGTCTGCTGCCTGGTGCCTAGTTCCTAGTTCCTAGTCTGCTGCCTGGTGCCTAGTTCCTAGATCCTAGTCTGCTGCCTGCTGCCTAGTTCCTAGTTCCTAGTCTGTTGCTTGGTGCCTAGTTCCTAGTTCCTAGTCTGCTACCTGGTGCCTAGTTCCTAGTCTGCTGCCTGGTGCCTAGTTCCTAGTTTGTAGTCTACTACCTGGTGCCTAGTTCCTAGTTCCTAGTCTGCTGCCTGGTGCCTAGTTCCTATTTCCTAGTCTGCTACCTGGTGCCTAGTTCCTAGTTCCTAGTCTGCTGCCTGGTGCCTAGTTCCTAGTTCCTAGTCTGCTGCCTGGTGCCTAGTTCCTAGTTCCTAGTCTGCTACCTGGTGCCTAGTTCCTAGTCTGCTGCCTGGTGCCTAGTTCCTAGATCCTAGTCTGCTGCCTGGTGCCTAGTTCCTAGTTCCTAGTCTGCTGCCTGGTGCCTAGTTCCTAGTTCCTAGTCTGCTGCCTGGTTCCTAGTTCCTAGTCTGCTGCCTGGTGCCTAGTTCCTAGTTCGTAGTCTGCTTCCAGGTGCCTAGTTCCTAATTCCTAGTCTGCTGCCTGGTGCCTAGTTCATAGTTCCTAGTCTGCTGCCTGGTGCCTAGTTCCTAGTCTGCTGCCTGGTGCCTAGTTCATAGTCTGCTACCTGGTGCCTAGTTCCTAGTTCGTAGTCTGCTACCTGGTGCCTAGTTCCTAGTTCCTAGTCTGCTGCCTGGTGCCTAGTTCCTAGTTCCTAGTCTGCTGCCTGGTGCCTAGTTCCTAGTTCCTAGTCTGCTGCCTGGTGCCTAGTTCCTAGTTCCTAGTCTGCTACCTGGTGCCTAGTTCCTAGTTCCTAGTCTGCTGCCTGCTGCCTAGTTCCTAGTTCCAAGTCTGTTACCTGGTGCCTAGTTCCTAGTTCCTAGTCTGCTGCCTGCTGCCTAGTTCCTAGTTCCAAGTCTGCTACCTGGTGCCTGGTGCTTAGTGCCTAGTCTGCTGGCTGCTGCCTAGTTCCTAGTTCCTAGTCTGCTACCTGGTGCCTGGTGCCTAGTTCCTAGTCTGCTACCTGGTGCCTAGTTCCTAGTTCCTAGTCTGCTGCCTGGTGCCTAGTTCCTAGTTCCTAGTCTGCTACCTGGTGCCTGGTGCCTAGTTCCTAGTCTGCTACCTGGTGCCTAGTTCCTAGTTCCTAGTCTGCTACCTGGTGCCTAGTTCCTAGTTCCTAGTTCCTAGTCTGCTACCTGGTGCCTTGTTCCTAGTCTGCTGCCTGGTGCCTAGTTCCTAGTTCCTAGTCTGCTACCTGGTGCCTAGTTCCTAGTTCCTAGTTCCTAGTCTGCTACCTGGTGCCTAGTTCCTAGTCTTCTACCTGGTGCCTAGTTCCTAGTCTGCTGCCTGGTGCCTAGTTCCTAGTTCCTAGTCTGCTACCTGGTGTCTAGTTCCTAGTTCCTAGTCTGCTACCTGGTGCCTAGTTCCTAGTCTGCTGCCTGGTGCCTAGTTCCTAGATCCTAGTCTGCTACCTGGTGCCTAGTTCCTAGTTCCTAGTCTGCTGCCTGGTGCCTAGTTCCTAGTTCCTAGTCTGCTACCTGGTGCCTAGTTCCTAGTCTGCTGCCTGGTGCCTAGTTCCTAGTTCCTAGTCTGCTACCTGGTGCCTAGTTCCTAGTTCCTAGTCTGCTAACTGGTGCCTAGTTCCTAGTCTGCTGCCTGGTGCCTAGTTCCTAGTTTGTAGTCTACTACCTGGTGCCTAGTTCCTAGTTCCTAGTCTGCTGCCTGGTGCCTAGTTCCTAGTTCCTAGTCTGCTGCCTGGTGCCTAGTTCCTAGTTCCTAGTCTGTTACCTGGTGCCTAGTTCCTATTCTGCTGCCTGGTGCCTAGTTCCTAGTTCCTAGTCTGCTACCTGGTGCCTAGTTCCTAGTTCCTAGTCTGCTGCCTGGTGCCTAGTTCCTAGTTCCTAGGCTGCTACCTGGTGCCTAGTTCCTAGTTCCTAGTCTGCTGCCTGGTGCCTAGTTCCTAGTTCCTAGTCTGCTGCCTGGTGCCTAGTTCCTAGATCCTAGTCTGCTGCCTGCTGCCTAGTTCCTAGTTCCTAGTCTGTTGCTTGGTGCCTAGTTCCTAGTTCCTAGTCTGCTACCTGGTGCCTAGTTCCTAGTCTGCTGCCTGGTGCCTAGTTCCTAGTTCCTAGTCTGCTACCTGGTGCCTAGTTCCTAGTTCCTAGTCTGCTGCCTGGTGCCTAGTTCCTAGTCTGCTGCCTGGTGCCTAGTTCCTAGTTTGTAGTCTACTACCTGGTGCCTAGTTCCTAGTTCCTAGTCTGCTGCCTGGTGCCTAGTTCCTATTTCCTAGTCTGCTACCTGGTGCCTAGTTCCTAGTTCCTAGTCTGCTGCCTGGTGCCTAGTTCCTAGTTCCTAGTCTGCTGCCTGGTGCCTAGTTCCTAGTTCCTAGTCTGCTACCTGGAGCCTAGTTCCTAGTCTGCTGCCTGGTGCCTAGTTCCTAGATCCTAGTCTGCTGCCTGGTGCCTAGTTCCTAGTTCCTAGTCTGCTGCCTGGTGCCTAGTTCCTAGTTCCTAGTCTTCTACCTGGTGCCTAGTTCCTAGTCTGCTGCCTGGTGCCTAGTTCCTAGTTCCTAGTATGCTACCTGGTGCCTAGTTCCTAGTTCCTAGTCTGCTGCCTGGTGCCTAGTTCCTAGTCTGCTGCCTGGTGCCTAGTTCCTAGTTCGTAGTCTGCTTCCAGGTGCCTAGTTCCTAATTCCTAGTCTGCTGCCTGGTGCCTAGTTCCTAGTTCCTAGTCTGCTGCCTGGTGCCTAGTTCCTAGTCTGCTGCCTGGTGCCTAGTTCCTAGTCTGCTACCTGGTGCCTAGTTCCTAGTTCGTAGTCTGCTACCTGGTGCCTAGTTCCTAGTTCCTAGTCTGCTGCCTGGTGCCTAGTTCCTAGTTCCTAGTCTGCTGCCTGGTGCCTAGTTCCTAGTTCCTAGTCTGCTGCCTGGTGCCTAGTTCCTAGTTCCTAGTCTGCTACCTGGTGCCTAGTTCCTAGTTCCTAGTCTGCTGCCTGCTGCCTAGTTCCTAGTTCCAAGTCTGTTACATGGTGCCTAGTTCCTAGTTCCTAGTCTGCTGCCTGCTGCCTAGTTCCTAGTTCCTAGTCTGCTACCTGGTGCCTGGTGCTTAGTTCCTAGTCTGCTGGCTGCTGCCTAGTTCCTAGTTCCTAGTCTGCTACCTGGTGCCTGGTGCCTAGTTCCTAGTCTGCTACCTGGTGCTTAGTTCCTAGTTCCTATTCTGCTGCCTGGTGCCTAGTTCCTAGTTCCTAGTCTGCTACCTGGTGCCTGGTGCCTAGTTCCTAGTCTGCTACCTGGTGCCTAGTTCCTAGTTCCTAGTCTGCTACCTGGTGCCTAGTTCCTAGTTCCTAGTTCCTAGTCTGCTACCTGGTGCCTTGTTCCTAGTCTGCTGCCTGGTGCCTAGTTCCTAGTTCCTAGTCTGCTACCTGGTGCCTAGTTCCTAGTTCCTAGTTCCTAGTCTGCTACCTGGTGCCTAGTTCCTAGTCTTCTACCTGGTGCCTAGTTCCTAGTCTGCTGCCTGGTGCCTAGTTCCTAGTTCCTAGTCTGCTACCTGGTGTCTAGTTCCTAGTTCCTAGTCTGCTACCTGGTGCCTAGTTCCTAGTCTGCTGCCTGGTGCCTAGTTCCTAGATCCTAGTCTGCTACCTGGTGCCTAGTTCCTAGTTCCTAGTCTGCTGCCTGGTGCCTAGTTCCTAGTTCCTAGTCTGCTACCTGGTGCCTAGTTCCTAGTCTGCTGCCTGGTGCCTAGTTCCTAGTTCCTAGTCTGCTACCTGGTGCCTAGTTCCTAGTTCCTAGTCTGCTAACTGGTGCCTAGTTCCTAGTCTGCTGCCTGGTGCCTAGTTCCTAGTTTGTAGTCTACTACCTGGTGCCTAGTTCCTAGTTCCTAGTCTGCTGCCTGGTGCCTAGTTCCTAGTTCCTAGTCTGCTACCTGGTGCCTGGTGCTTAGTTCCTAGTCTGCTGGCTGCTGCCTAGTTCCTAGTTCCTAGTCTGCTACCTGGTGCCTGGTGCCTAGTTCCTAGTCTGCTACCTGGTGCCTAGTTCCTAGTTCCTAGTCTGCTGCCTGGTGCCTAGTTCCTAGTTCCTAGTCTGCTACCTGGTGCCTGGTGCCTAGTTCCTAGTCTGCTACCTGGTGCCTAGTTCCTAGTTCCTAGTCTGCTACCTGGTGCCTAGTTCCTAGTTCCTAGTTCCTAGTCTGCTACCTGGTGCCTTGTTCCTAGTCTGCTGCCTGGTGCCTAGTTCCTAGTTCCTAGTCTGCTACCTGGTGCCTAGTTCCTAGTTCCTAGTTCCTAGTCTGCTACCTGGTGCCTAGTTCCTAGTCTTCTACCTGGTGCCTAGTTCCTAGTCTGCTGCCTGGTGCCTAGTTCCTAGTTCCTAGTCTGCTACCTGGTGTCTAGTTCCTAGTTCCTAGTCTGCTACCTGGTGCCTAGTTCCTAGTCTGCTGCCTGGTGCCTAGTTCCTAGATCCTAGTCTGCTACCTGGTGCCTAGTTCCTAGTTCCTAGTCTGCTGCCTGGTGCCTAGTTCCTAGTTCCTAGTCTGCTACCTGGTGCCTAGTTCCTAGTCTGCTGCCTGGTGCCTAGTTCCTAGTTCCTAGTCTGCTACCTGGTGCCTAGTTCCTAGTTCCTAGTCTGCTAACTGGTGCCTAGTTCCTAGTCTGCTGCCTGGTGCCTAGTTCCTAGTTTGTAGTCTACTACCTGGTGCCTAGTTCCTAGTTCCTAGTCTGCTGCCTGGTGCCTAGTTCCTAGTTCCTAGTCTGCTACCTGGTGCCTAGTTCCTAGTTCCTAGTCTGCTGCCTGGTGCCTAGTTCCTAGTTCCTAGTCTGCTGCCTGGTGCCTAGTTCCTAGTTCCTAGTCTGCTACCTGGTGCCTAGTTCCTAGTCTGCTGCCTGGTGCCTAGTTCCTAGATCCTAGTCTGCTACCTGGTGCCTAGTTCCTAGTTCCTAGTCTGCTGCCTGGTGCCTAGTTCCTAGTTCCTAGTCTTTTACCTGGTGCCTAGTTCCTAGTCTGCTGCCTGGTGCCTAGTTCCTAGTTCCTAGTATGCTACCTGGTGCCTAGTTCCTAGTTCCTAGTCTGCTGCCTGGTGCCTAGTTCCTAGTCTGCTGCCTGGTGCCTAGTTCCTAGTTCGTAGTCTGCTACCAGGTGCTTAGTTCCTAGTTCCTAGTCTGCTGCCTGGTGCCTAGTTCATAGTTCCTAGTCTGCTGCCTGGTGCCTAGTTCCTAGTCTGCTGCCTGGTGCCTAGTTCCTAGTCTGCTGCCTGGTGCCTAGTTCCTAGTTCGTAGTCTGCTACCTTGTGCCTAGTTCCTAGTTCCTAGTCTGCTGCCTGGTGCCTAGTTCCTAGTTCCTAGTCTATTGCCTGGTGCCTAGTTCCTAGTTCCTAGTCTGCTACCTGGTGCCTAGTTCCTAGTTCCTAGTCTGCTACCTGGTGCCTAGTTCCTAGTTCCTAGTCTGCTGCCTGGTGCCTAGTTCCTAGTTCCTAGTCTGCTACCTGGTGCCTAGTTCCTAGTTCCTAGTCTGCTGCCTGGTGCCTAGTTCCTAGTTCCTAGTCTGCTACCTGGTGCCTAGTTCCTAGTTCCTAGTCTACTGCCTGCTGCCTAGTTCCTAGTTCCTAGTCTGCTAACTGGTGCCTAGTTCCTAGTCTGCTACCTGGTGCCTAGTTCCTAGTTCCTAGTCTGCTACCTGGTGCCTAATTCCTAGTTCCTAGTCTGCTGCCTGGTGCCTAGTTCCTAGTTCCTAGTCTGCCTGCTGCTGCCTAGTTCCTAGTTCCGAGTCTGCTACCTGGTGCCTAGTTCCTAGTTCCTAGTCTTCTACCTGGTGCCTAGTTCCTAGTTCCTAGTTATTAGTCTGCTGCCTAGTTCCTAGTCTACTGCCTAGCACCTAGTGGCTAGTGGCTAGTGGCTAGTGGCTACTGCTTACTGCCTAGTGGCTAGTGGCTAGTGGCTAGTGGCTAGTGGCTACTGCTTACTGCCTAGTGGCTAGTGGCTAGTGGCTACTGCCTACTGCTTACTGCTTACTGCCTAGTGGCTAGTGGCTAGTGGCTAGTGGCTACTGCTTACTACCTAGTGGCTAGTGGCTAGTGGCTACTGCTTAATACCTAGTGGCTAGTGGCTAGTGGCTAATTTCTACTGCTTACTGCTTACTGCCTAGTGGCTAGTGGCTACTGCCTACTGCTTACTGCTTACTGCCTAGTGGCTACTGCTTACTGCCTAGTGGCTAGTGGCTAGTGGCTAGTGGCTACTGCTTACTACCTAGTGGCTAGTGGCTACTGCTTAATACCTAGTGGCTAGTGGCTAGTGGCTACTGCCTACTGCTTACTGCCTAGTGGCTAGTGCCTAGTGGCTAGTGGCTAGTGGCTAGTGCCTAGTGGCTACTGCTTACTGACTAGTGGCTACTGCTTACTGCTTACTGCCTAGTGGCTAGTGGCTAGTGGCTACTGCTTACTACCTAGTGGCTAGTGGCTACAGCCTACTGCTTACTGCCTAGTGGCTAGTGCCTAGTGGCTAGTGGCTAGTGGCTAGTGGCTAGTGCCTAGTGGCTACTGCCTACTGCCTAGTGGCTAGTGGCTACTGTCTACTGCCTAGTGGCTAGTGGCTAGTAGCTACTGCCTACTGCTTACTGGCTAGTGGCTAGTGGCTACTGCCTACTGCTTACTGGCTAGTGGCTAGTGGCTACTGGCTACTGCCTACTGCCTACTGCCTACTGCCTACTGCCTACTGCCTACTGCCTAGTGGCTAGTGGCTAGTGGTTAGTGGCTAGTGGCTAGTTGCTACTGCTTACTACCTAGTGCCAAGTGCCTAGTGCCTAGTGGCTAGTGGCTACTGTCTACTGCCTAGTGCCTAGTGGCTAGTAGCTACTACCTACTGCTTACTGGCTAGTGGCTAGTGGCTACTGCCTACTGCTTACTGGCTAGTGGCTAGTGGCTACTGGCTACTGCCTACTGCCTACTGCCTACTGCCTACTGCCTACTGCCTAGTGGCTAGTGGTTAGTGGCTAGTGGCTAGTGGCTACTGCTTACTACCTAGTGCCAAGTGCCTAGTGCCTAGTGGCTAGTGGCTACTGCATACTGCCTAGTGGCTAGTGGCTAGTGGCTAGTACTTACTGCCTAGTGGCTAGTGGCTAGTGGCTAGTACTTACTGCCTAGTGGCTAGTGCCTAGTGGCTAGTACTTACTGTCTAGTGGCTAGTGGCTAGTGCCTAGTGGCTAGTACTTACTGCCTAGTGGCTAGTGGCTAATGCCTAGTGGCTATCACTTACTGCCTAGTGGCTAGTGGCTAGTGCCTAGTGGCTAGTACTTACTGGCTAGTGGCTAGTGCCTATTTTCTAGGACTTACTGCCTAGTGGCTAGTGGCTAATGCCTAGTGGCTAGTACTTACTGCCTAGTCGCTAGTGGCTAGTGCCTAGTGGCTAGTACTTACTGCCTAGTGGTTAGCGGCTAGTGGCTAGCGGCTAGTGGTATGTGGCTAGTGGCTAGTGGCTATTGCCTAGTGCCTAGTGGCTACTGCCTACTGCTTACTGCCTTGTGGCTAGTGCCTGGTGGCTATTGGCTACTGCCTACTGCTTACTGCCTAGTGGCTAGTGGCTAGTGGCTACTGCCTAGTGGCTACTGCCTACTGCCTAGTGGCTAGTGGCTAGTGGCTACTGCCTAGTGGCTAGTGGCTACTGCCTACTGCTTACTGGCTATTGGCTAGTGGCTACTGCCTACTGCTTACTGCCTAGTGGCTAGTGACTAGTGGCTACTGTCTAGTGGCAACTGCTTACTGGCTAGTGGCTAGTGGCTACTGCCTACTGCTTACTGCCTAGTGGCTAGTGACTAGTGGCTTGTGGCTACTGCCTAGTGGCTACTGCCTACTGCTTACTGCCTAGTGGCTAGTGCCTAGTGCCTAGTGCCTACTGCCTACTGCCTACTGCCTACTGCCTACTGCCTAGTGGCTAGTGGCTAGTGGCTAGAGGCTAGTGGCTAATGCCTAGTGGCTAGTACTTACTGCCTAGTGGCTAGTGGCTAGTGGCTAGTACTTACTGCCTAGTGGCTAGTGGCTAGTACTTACTGCCTAGTGGCTAGCGCCTAGTGGCTATTGGCTAGTGCCTAGTGGCTAGTACTTACTTACTAGTGGCTAGTGCCTAGTGGCTAGTACTTACTGCCTAGTGGCTAGTATTTACTGCCTAGTGGCTAATGCCTAGTGGCTAGTACTTACTTCCTAGTGGCTAGCGGCTAGTGGCTAGTACTTCCTGCCTAGTGGCTAGCGGCTAGTGGCTAGCGGCTAGCGGCTAGTGGCTAGTGCCAAGTGCCTAGTGGCTAGAGGCTACAGCCTACTGCTTACTGCCTAGTGGCTAGTGGCTAGTACCTATTGGCTACTGGCTAGTGACTAGTGGCTAGTGGATACAGCCTACTGCTTACTGCCAGGTGGCTAGTGGCTAGTGGCTAGTGCCTAGTGGCTAGTGGCTAGTGGCTAGTGGCTAGTGGCTAGTGCCTAGTGCCTAGTGCCTAGTGCCTAGTACTAGTGGCTAGTGGCTAGTGGCTAACTGTCCACTGGCTAAGCTGCTGATGTGGTTCCCCTGCCTTCCTTTCTTCCTACAGAGCTATTTATACTCCCTGTACCATGAGATGAGAGTGTCCAGCCCAGTCACACAGCACCAGAGAGAGCCCTGGGGGCTGCCTAGCCGACCCACCGACCGACACAGGGTCACTAAGGAGTTATTATTAGCCCCGCGTCATGAATGAACCAATGGAGAGGGAGGAGGGGAGGAGAGAGGGAGGGGAGGAGGAAGAGTGACAGAAAGGGGGAGGGGTGAGGAGCAACAGACATGGAACATCGTGGTGCAGCGTGTGTGTAAGGGGTCGAGGGGGGGAGGTGACGGAAGTGTGTGGGTGTGGGTAGTAGTGGGGGGGTGGAGGGGGGGCGGGGGTGGAGGGTTAGTGACAGTGTGTGTGGGTATGTCTGTACTGCTTGTGTAAAGTGATGGAATGTATCCAAATAGCCTGTGTAGATCTTGGAAGGTAGAAGTGTCATGTACATCATAGTGGACCACCTGTTTCTGGATGTTTCCATGAAACGTTGTACTGTGGACTATACTATTTACTTTCTTTCTACAGGGAATTCCCACTGGGACCAATGTCTCCTTTACAAGGGAGCCCTGCTTCACTGAAAGCAGCAACAAATAAAAAGGAGGTGATCAGGAATCAGTGAAACAATACCAATCCAAGGTCCTACCTGTGAGGGGCTGGGACATTTACAAAAGCACTCAAACCAAGAATGAATGGCGTGATTTGTGAATTAAAGATCTGATCATTGATTTGGTAGATTTGTAGAGGTGTGTTGCAAGTACAGTACAGACCCATAACCATCACATATATCAGACCCATAACCATCACATATATCAGACCCATAACCATCATATTTCAGACCCATAACCATCACATTTATCAGACCCTTAACCATCACATATATCAGACCCATAACCATCACATGTATCTGCCCATAACCATCACATGCCTCAGACCCATAACCATCACATGCCTCAGACCCATAACCATCACATATATCAGACCCATAACCATCACATATATCAGACCCATAACCATCACATGTATCTGCCCATAACCATCACATATATCTGACCCATAACCATCACATATATCTGACCCATAACCATCACATATATCAGACCCATAACCATCACATGTATCAGACCCATAACCATCACATATATCAGACCCATAACCATCACATGTATCTGCCCATAACCATCACATATATCTGACCCATAACCATCACATATATCTGACCCATAACCATCACATATATCAGACCCATAACATCACATATATCAGACCCATAACCATCACATGTTTCAGACCCTTAACCATCACATTTCATACCCTTAACATCACATGCATCAGACACACACACACAAAGCTGTCCAGTAATTTAGTCCAGTAATTGGCCAATCAGAATACAGAGGTCCAGTAATTGGCCAATCAGAATACAGGAGTCGAGTAATCGGCCAATCAGACAATCAGTTATTTAAACCAGAGACCGCTGAACCACCTCACCACGACCAGGCCTGCCTCCCACATGGCACCCTACTCCCTATAGGTCCTGGTCTAAAGTAGTGCACTATATAGGGAATAGGGTGCCATTCTCTGGTCTAAAGTAGTGCACTATATAGGGAATAGGGTGCCATTCTCTGGTCTAAAGTAGTGCACTATATAGGGAATAGGGTGCCATTCTCTGGTCTAAAGTAGTGCACTATATAGGGAATAGGGTGCCATTCTCTGGTCTAAAGTAGTGTACTATATAGGGAATAGGGTGCCATTCTCTGGTCTAAAGTAGTGCACTATATAGGGAATAGGGTGCCATTCTCTGGTCTAAAGTAGTGCACTATATAGGGAATAGGGTGCCATTCTCTGGTCTAAAGTAGTGCACTATATAGGGAATAGGGTGCCATTCTCTGGTCTAAAGTAGTGCACTATATAGGGAATAGTGTGCCAGCGACTTCATCGTTCACCAGAAGGACGTTTTTTCCTTCCTTCCTTTCTTTTTTTCCCCATAATGCTGTGCGGTGAAGCGAGTGCACAGCAGCGGTAACAAGAGAGCCTGCAGGCTCTGCCTCCAGCGTACTGCCACGGCACGTCGCGACAGAGAGGAAGCTGGGAAATACTCCCCGAGACATGGAGGCATGGTCCTGGTCACATGGTCTCTGACGTAAAGGAGTCCTGTTTAACACACGGGAAAAGAGAGACAGTGACACACACACACGCACAGTGGCAGTCACACACACTCACACACAGTCACACACACACACACACACACAGTCACACACACACGTTGGCCTATTTAAATGGGAGCTCTGCCCTGCAGGCTGGGTAGTGGAGGCATCATTAGGCCATTAAGAAACTGACACTTTCCATGTATAACGCAGTTACTCAACTCCATGTACACCCACACGCACAGCTGAGATTTGCTGACTCTCCCCAAAGAGAGCATCGTATGGCCTCTGCTCTTGGCGTGTGTGTGTGTGTGTGTGCATGTGCACGCCTGTCACCAAAACGACTGTTTGATTAGCTTGTCACAGTCATAGAGAGAGTGATCAGCCTGTCCCAGTCAGAGAGAGTGATTAGCCTGTCACAGTCAGAGAGAGTGATCAGCCTGTCCCAGTCAGAGAGACTGATCAGCCTGTCCCATTCAGAGTGTCACGATCGTTATAATGAGTGGACCAAGGCGCAGCGTGATATGCGTACATCTCTTTAATAGTGTACTTAGCAACACGATACAAAATACAAAACAACAAAACGAAACGTGAAGTCCTCGGTCATGAACACAAACCAACACGGAACAAGATCCCACAAATCACAAGTGCACAAAAGGCTGCCTAAGTATGGTTCCCAATCAGAGACAACAAGACACAGCTGTCTCTAATTGGGAACCACCCCGGCCAACATAGAAACACATAACCTAGAACAGAACATAGGAAACGAAACATAGACACTACACAAAGAAACTAACACCCTGGCTCAACATACAAGAGTCCCCAGAGCCAGGGCGTGACAGAGAGACTGATTAGCCTGTCCCATTCAGAGAGAGTTATTAGCCTGTCCCATTCAGAGAGAGTGATTAGCCTGTCTTAGTCAGAGAGAGTGATCAGCCTGTCCCAGTCAGAGTGTGAATAGCCTGTCCCAGTCAGAGAGAGTAATTAGCCTGTCCCAGTCAGAGAGAGAGTGATCAGCCTGTCCCAGTCAGAGAGAGAGTGATCAGCCTGTCCCAGTCAGAGAGAGAGTGATCAGCCTGTCCCAGTCAGAGAGAGTGATTAGCCTGTCCCAGTCAGAGAGAGAGTGATCAGCCTGTCCCAGTCAGAGAGATTGATTAGCCTGTCCCAGTCAGAGAGAGAGTGATTAGCCTGTCCCAGTCAGAGAGAGTGATCAGCCTGTCCCAGTCAGAGAGAGTGATCAGCCTGTCCCAGTCAGAGAGAGTGATTAGCCTGTCTTAGTCAGAGAGAGTGATCAGCCTGTCCCAGTCAGAGAGAGAGTGATCAGCCTGTCCCAGTCAGAGAGAGTGATCAGCCTGTCCCAGTCAGAGAGAGTGATCAGCCTGTCCCAGTCAGAGAGAGTGATCAGCCTGTCCCAGTCAGAGAGAGAGTGATCAGCCTGTCCCAGTCAGAGAGAGTGATCAGCCTGTCCCAGTCAGAGAGAGAGTGATCAGCCTGTCCCAGTCAGAGAGAGAGTGATCAGCCTGTCCCAGTCAGAGAGAGTGATCAGCCTGTCCCAGTCAGAGAGAGTGATCAGCCTGTCCCAGTCAGAGAGAGTGATCCTGGGACTAAACACCTCCCTCTGCAACTGGATCCTGGACTTCCTGACGGGCCGCCCCCAGGTGGTAAGGGTAGGTAACAACACATCTGCCACACTGATCCTCAACACGGGGGCCCCTCAGGGTGCGTGCTCAGTCCCCCTCCTGTACTCTCTGTTCACCCATGACTGCATGGCCAGGCACGACTCCAACACCATCATTAAGTTTGCCGACGACACAACAGTGGTAGGCCTGATCACCGACAACGATGAGACAGCCTATAGGGAGGAGGTCAGAGATCTGGCCGTGGTGCCAGGACAACAACCTCTCCCTCAACGTGACCAAGACAAAGGGAGATGATTGTGGACTACAGGAAAAAAAAAGAGGACTGAGCACGCCCCCATTCTCATCGACGGGGCTGTAGTGGAACAGGTTGAGAGCTTCAAGTTCCTTGGTGTCCACATCACCAACGAACTATCATGGTCCAAACACACCAAGACAGTCGTGAAGAGGGCACGACAAAGCCTATTCCCCCTCAGGAGACTAAAAAGATTTGGCATGGGTCCTCAGATCCTCAAAAATTCTACAGCTGCACCATCGAGAGCATCCTGACTGGTTGCATCACCGCCTGGTATGGCAACTGCTTGGCCTCTGACCGCAAGGCACTACAGAGGGTAGTGCGTACGGCCCAGTACATCACTGGGGCAAAGCTCCCTGCCATCCAGGACCTCTATACCAGGCGGTGTCAGAGGAAGGCCCTCAAAATTGTCAAAGACTCCAGTCACCCTAGTCATAGACTGTTCTCTCTGCTACCGCACGGCAAGCGGTACCGGAGTGCCAAGTCTAGGTCCAAAAGACTTCTCAACAGCTTCTACCCCCAAGCCATAAGACTCCTGAACAGCTAATCATGGCTACCCGGACTATTTGCACTGCCCCCCACCCCATCCCTTTTACGCTGCTGCTACTCTGTTAAGTATTTATGCATAGTCACTTTAACTCTACCCACATGTACATATTACCTCAATTAGTCGGTGCCCCCGCACATTGACTATGCAACGGTACCCCCTGTATATATAGCCTCCCTACTGTCACTTTATTCTATTGTATATATAGCCTCCCTACTGTCACTTTATTTTTTACTTCTGCTCTTTTTTCTCAACACTTTTTTGTTGTTGTTTTATTCTTACTTTTTTGTTTAAAATAAATGCACTGTTGGTTAAGGGCTGTAAGTAAGCATTTCACTGTAATGTCTGCACCTGTTGTATTCGGCGCATGTGACCAATAAAATTTGATTTGATTTGATTTGATTTGATTTGATCAGCTTGTCCCAGTCAGAGACAGAGTGATCAGCCTGTCCCAGTCAAGAGAGAGTGATTAGCCTGTCCCAGTCAGAGAGAGTGATCAGCCTGTCCCAGTCAGAGAGAGTGATCAGCCTGTCCCAGTCAGAGAGAGTGATCAGCCTGTCCCAGTCAGAGAGAGAGTGATCAGCCTTTCCCAGTCAGAGAGAGTGATCAGCCTGTCCCAGTCAGAGAGAGAGTGATCAGCCTGTCCCAGTCAGAGAGAGAGTGATCAGCCTGTCCCAGTCAGAGAGAGAGTGATCAGCCTGTCTCAGTCAGAGAGAGTGATCAGCCTGTCCCAGTCAGAGAGAGAGTGATCAGCCTGTCCCAGTCAGAGAGAGAGTGATCAGCCTGTCCCAGTCAGAGAGAGTGATCAGCCTGTCTCAGTCAGAGAGAGTGATCAGCCTGTCCCAGTCAGAGAGAGTGATCAGCCTGTCCCAGTCAGAGAGAGAGTGATCAGCCTGTCCCAGTCAGAGAGAGTGATTAGCCTGTCCCAGTCAGAGAGAGTGATCAGCCTGTCCCAGTCAGAGAGAGTGATCAGCCTGTCCCAGTCAGAGAGAGTGATCAGCCTGTCCCAGTCAGAGAGAGAGTGATCATTCTTTCCCAGTCAGAGAGAGTGATCAGCCTGTCCCAGTCAGAGAGAGAGTGATCAGCCTGTCCCAGTCAGAGAGAGAGTGATCAGCCTGTCCCAGTCAGAGAGAGTGATCAGCCTGTCTCAGTCAGAGAGAGTGATCAGCCTGTCCCAGTCAGAGAGAGTGATCAGCCTGTCCCAGTCAGAGAGAGAGTGATCAGCCTGTCCCAGTCAGAGAGAGTGATTAGCCTGTCACAGTCAGAGAGAGTGTGATTAACCTCTCCCAGTCAGAGAGAGTGATTAGCCTGTCCCAGTCAGAGAGAGAGTGATCAGCCTGTCCCAGTCAGAGAGAGAGTGATCAGCCTGTCCCAGTCAGAGAGAGAGTGATCAGCCTGTCCCAGTCAGAGAGAGTGATCAGCCTGTCCCAGTCAGAGAGAGTGATCAGCCTGTCCCAGTCAGAGAGAGAGTGATCAGCCTGTCCCAGTCAAGAGAGAGTGATCAGCCTTTCCCAGTCAGAGAGAGTGATCAGCCTGTCCCAGTCAGAGAGAGAGTGATCAGCCTGTCCCAGTCAGAGAGAGAGTGATCAGCCTGTCCCAGTCAGAGAGAGTGATCAGCCTGTCTCAGTCAGAGAGAGTGATCAGCCTGTCCCAGTCAGAGAGAGTGATCAGCCTGTCCCAGTCAGAGAGAGAGTGATCAGCCTGTCCCAGTCAGAGAGAGTGATCAGCCTGTCTCAGTCAGAGAGAGTGATCAGCCTGTCCCAGTCAGAGAGAGTGATCACCCTGTCCCAGTCAGAGAGAGAGTGATCAGCCTGTCCCAGTCAGAGAGAGTGATTAGCCTGTCACAGTCAGAGAGAGTGTGATTAACCTGTCCCAGTCAGAGAGAGTGATCAGCCTGTCCCAGTCAGAGAGAGAGTGATCAGCCTGTCCCAGTCAGAGAGAGTGATCAGCCTGTCCCAGTCAGAGAGAGTGATCAGCCTGTCCCAGTCAGAGAGAGTGATCAGCCTGTCCCAGTCAGAGAGAGAGTGATCAGCCTTTCCCAGTCAGAGAGAGTGATCAGCCTGTCCCAGTCAAGAGAGAGTGATCAGCCTGTCCCAGTCAGAGAGAGAGTGATCAGCCTGTCCCAGTCAGAGAGAGTGATTAGCCTGTCCCAGTCAGAGAGAGTGATCAGCCTGTCCCAGTCAGAGAGAGTGATCAGCCTGTCCCAGTCAGAGAGAGTGATTAGCCTGTCCCAGTCAGAGAGATTGATCAGCCTGTCCCAGTCAGAGAGAGAGTGATCAGCCTGTCCCAGTCAGAGAGAGTGATCAGCCTGTCCCAGTCAGAGAGAGAGTGATCAGCCTGTCCCAGTCAGAGAGAGAGTGATCAGCCTTTCCCAGTCAGAGAGAGTGATCAGCCTGTCCCAGTCAGAGAGAGAGTGATCAGCCTGTCCCAGTCAGAGAGAGAGTGATCAGCCTGTCCCAGTCAGAGAGAGTGATCAGCCTGTCTCAGTCAGAGAGAGTGATCAGCCTGTCCCAGTCAGAGAGAGTGATCAGCCTGTCCCAGTCAGAGAGAGTGATCAGCCTGTCCCAGTCAGAGAGAGTGATCAGCCTGTCCCAGTCAGAGAGAGAGTGATCAGCCTTTCCCAGTCAGAGAGAGTGATCAGCCTGTCCCAGTCAGAGAGAGAGTGATCAGCCTGTCCCAGTCAGAGAGAGTGATCAGCCTGTCTCAGTCAGAGAGAGTGATCAGCCTGTCCCAGTCAGAGAGAGTGTGATTAACCTCTCCCAGTCAGAGAGAGTGATTAGCCTGTCCCAGTCAGAGAGAGAGTGATCAGCCTGTCCCAGTCAGAGAGAGAGTGATCAGCCTGTCCCAGTCAGAGAGAGAGTGATCAGCCTGTCCCAGTCAGAGAGAGTGATCAGCCTGTCCCAGTCAGAGAGAGTGATCAGCCTGTCCCAGTCAGAGAGAGTGATCAGCCTGTCCCAGTCAGAGAGAGAGTGATCAGCCTTTCCCAGTCAGAGAGAGTGATCAGCCTGTCCCAGTCAGAGAGAGAGTGATCAGCCTGTCCCAGTCAGAGAGAGAGTGATCAGCCTGTCCCAGTCAGAGAGAGTGATCAGCCTGTCTCAGTCAGAGAGAGTGATCAGCCTGTCCCAGTCAGAGAGAGTGATCAGCCTGTCCCAGTCAGAGAGAGAGTGATCAGCCTGTCCCAGTCAGAGAGAGTGATCAGCCTGTCTCAGTCAGAGAGAGTGATCAGCCTGTCCCAGTCAGAGAGAGTGATCAGCCTGTCCCAGTCAGAGAGAGAGTGATCAGCCTGTCCCAGTCAGAGAGAGTGATTAGCCTGTCACAGTCAGAGAGAGTGTGATTAACCTGTCCCAGTCAGAGAGAGTGATCAGCCTGTCCCAGTCAGAGAGAGAGTGATCAGCCTGTCCCAGTCAGAGAGAGTGATCAGCCTGTCCCAGTCAGAGAGAGTGATCAGCCTGTCCCAGTCAGAGAGAGTGATCAGCCTGTCCCAGTCAGAGAGAGAGTGATCAGCCTGTCCCAGTCAGAGAGAGTGATCAGCCTGTCCCAGTCAGAGAGAGAGTGATCAGCCTGTCCCAGTCAGAGAGAGAGTGATCAGCCTGTCCCAGTCAGAGAGAGTGATTAGCCTGTCCCAGTCAGAGAGAGTGATCAGCCTGTCCCAGTCAGAGAGAGTGATCAGCCTGTCCCAGTCAGAGAGAGTGATTAGCCTGTCCCAGTCAGAGAGATTGATCAGTCTGTCCCAGTCAGAGAGAGAGTGATCAGCCTGTCCCAGTCAGAGAGAGTGATCAGCCTGTCCCAGTCAGAGAGAGTGATCAGCCTGTCCCAGTCAGAGAGAGAGTGATCAGCCTTTCCCAGTCAGAGAGAGTGATCAGCCTGTCCCAGTCAGAGAGAGAGTGATCAGCCTGTCCCAGTCAGAGAGAGAGTGATCAGCCTGTCCCAGTCAGAGAGAGTGATCAGCCTGTCTCAGTCAGAGAGAGTGATCAGCCTGTCCCAGTCAGAGAGAGTGATCAGCCTGTCCCAGTCAGAGAGAGTGATCAGCCTGTCCCAGTCAGAGAGAGTGATCAGCCTGTCCCAGTCAGAGAGAGAGTGATCAGCCTTTCCCAGTCAGAGAGAGTGATCAGCCTGTCCCAGTCAGAGAGAGAGTGATCAGCCTGTCCCAGTCAGAGAGAGTGATCAGCCTGTCTCAGTCAGAGAGAGTGATCAGCCTGTCCCAGTCAGAGAGAGTGATCAGCCTGTCCCAGTCAGAGAGAGTGATCAGCCTGTCCCAGTCAGAGAGAGTGATCAGCCTGTCCCAGTCAGAGAGAGTGATCAGCCTGTCCCAGTCAGAGAGAGTGATCAGCCTGTCCCAGTCAGAGAGAGAGTGATCAGCCTTTCCCAGTCAGAGAGAGTGATCAGCCTGTCCCAGTCAGAGAGAGAGTGATCAGCCTGTCCCAGTCAGAGAGAGAGTGATCAGCCTGTCCCAGTCAGAGAGAGTGATCAGCCTGTCCCAGTCAGAGAGAGTGATCAGCCTGTCCCAGTCAGAGAGAGTGATCAGCCTGTCCCAGTCAGAGAGAGAGTGATCAGCCTGTCCCAGTCAGAGAGAGTGATTAGCCTGTCCCAGTCAGAGAGAGTGATCAGCCTGTCCCAGTCAGAGAGAGTGATCAGCCTGTCCCAGTCAGAGAGAGTGATTAGCCTGTCCCAGTCAGAGAGAGTGATCAGTCTGTCCCAGTCAGAGAGAGAGTGATCAGCCTGTCCCAGTCAGAGAGAGTGATCAGCCTGTCCCAGTCAGAGAGAGAGTGATCAGCCTGTCCCAGTCAGAGAGGGTGATCAGCCTGTCCCAGTCAGAGAGAGAGTGATCAGCCTGTCCCAGTCAGAGAGAGCGTGATCAGCCTGTCCCAGTCAGAGAGCGTGATCAGCCTGTCCCAGTCAGAGAGAGCGTGATGACAGCAGCATGCCACACCATGTCATATCCTGTACAGATGCAGCTCCAGTGGCCCAAATGGCACCTGGTCAACAGTAGTGCACTAAATAGGGAACAGGGTAACATTTGGGACGCGGCCTGCGCCTGCCAGGCAGGGAAACACCAGCAAGACAGAGGGATGGCTGCTGTACTTCTGACAATAGGGAATAGGGTAACATTTAAGACTCAGCCGTCGGAGCGAGGGAGAGGGAGAGGGAGAGGGAGAGGGAGAGGGAGAGGGAGAGGGAGAGGGAGAGGGAGGGAGGGAGGGAGGGAGGGACAGAGGGAGAGGGAGAGGGAGAGGGAGAGGGAGAGGGGAGTGGAGGGAGGGAGGGACAGAGGGAGAGGGAGAGGGAGAGGGAGAGGGAGAGGGAGAGGGGAGTGGAGGGAGGGAGGGACAGAGGGAGAGAGGGGAGAACTAACTACCCCAGCTAGCAGCTCCTGAGACATGAAACTAACTACCCCAGCTAGCAGGGCGTGACACGTGAAGCTAACTACCCCAGCTCGCAGTCGGCTCAAGTATGCAAATGGAGACACTGCTGACAATATGCAGGTTTCCATAGACACAGGTTTATTTGACAAAAGCAATGTCGCCCAAAAAATAGTTCTAAAGATCGATAACATTGTTATCCATTCAACAGGTTCTCTTTTGTTGAAACTGAGTTCTTCTAATAAATGATGATGAAACTGTGTTCTTCTAATAAATGATGATGAAACTGTGTTCTTCTAATAAATGATGAAACTGTGTTCTCGTAAATGATGATGAAACTGTGTTCTCGTAAATGATGATGAAACTGTGTTCTCATAAATGATGATGAAACTGTGTTCTCATAAATTATGATGAAACTGTGTTCTTCTAATAAATGATGAAACTGTGTTCTTCTAATAAATGATGAAACTGCGTTCTTCTAATAAATGATGAAACTGCGTTCTTCTTATAAATGATGAAACTGCGTCCTTCTTATAAATGATGATGAAACTGTTCTAATAAATGTGGATGAAACTGTGTTCTTCTAATAAATGATGATTGCCGAATCATTTCGAAGGTACGCGGGGCGCGTGATGTCACCACGCAACTATAAAGCTCCGCTCCACATTTAACTCTAAATGCCTACTGCTTGCAAAATCTACTTTTTTAACTATAAAAAATAATGTTTCCTTGCAGGACAAGAATTGTTCTGACTTTCAAGAATGCTTGAATTGTTTTCCCTTGCTTTTCTGGTTGGCTGGATGCAAGTTTCACCATCCAATTATTTCAGATCTACAGGAGTGCAAGTTTCACCAGGTCACGGACCCTGTTGATACGTTGGCACATGGGGACTATTAGAATATGGCAAATATTAGTCAATTCTTGCATTCTATCCAAGCTGGCTTTGGCAGGCTACCTGATATATGTAACAGATAGGTGGGAGGGCAAACAGACTGTCGCCAATTTACTAATACGTAATTTGTCTAAATGGAAACCACTACATTTTTATTAAGTGTTTACTTTTTTTTTGGTGTGACGTCATTACCTACAGCTGTTTAGATCGACACAAAACAGTTACATGGAAACGCACCCTAGCAGGAAATTGTCGCATCTATTTTCTACGTGACCTTTCTAAATGTCGACAAAAAAATCACAGCACAAGTTAATGGAGACACTGTGTTTGCGAGATGCCGGACAAAAAGGCAATTTTTAAACTGTCCCGCGACTCTTGCTGTGTCTACACACATCCCCCAAAACAAACACAAACCGACTCTCGGAGAATGAGTGCACAATGAGTACAATGCATGCAGGAGGAAGCAGAGGAGTGGGAGAGAGAGAGAGGAAGCAGAGGAGACAGAGAGAGAGGGAGAGGAAGCAGAGGAGAGAGAGAGACAGAAAGAGAGAGGAAGCAGGAGGAGACAGAAAGAGAGAGGAAGCAGAGGAGACAGAAAGAGAGAGGAAGCAGAGGAGAGAGAGAGAGAGAGAGAGAGAGGAAGCAGAGGAGACAGAGAGAGAGGGAGAGGAAGCAGAGGAGAGAGAGAGAGGGGAAGCAGAGGAGACAGAAAGAGAGAGGAAGCAGAGGAGAGAGAGAGAGAGAGAGAGAGAGAGAGAGAGAGAGAGAGAGAGAGAGAGAGAGAGAGAGAGAGAGAGAGAGGAAGCAGATGAGTCGGAGAGAGAGAGGAAGCAGAGGAGACAGAAAGAGAGAGGAAGCAGAGGAGAGAGAGAGAGAGAGAGAGAGAGAGAGAGAGAGAGAGAGAGAGAGAGAGAGAGAGAGAGAGAGAGAGAGAGAGAGAGAGAGGAAGCCGAGGAGTCGGAGAGAGAGAGGAAGCAGAGGAGAGAGAGAGCGAGAGGAAGCAGAGGAGAGAGAGAGAGAGGAAGCGGAGAGAGAGAGAGAGAGAGAGAGAGAGAGAGAGAGAGAGAGAGAGAGAGAGAGAGAGGAAGCAGAGGAGACAGAAAGAGAGAGGAAGCAGAGGAGAGAGCGAGAGAGAGAGGAAGCAGAGGAGACAGAGAGAGAGGAAGCAGAGGAGTCGGAGAGAGAGGAAGCAGAGGAGACAGAGAGGGAGAGGAATCAGAGGAGACAGAGAGGGAGGAAGCAGAGGAGACAGAGAGGGAGGAAGCAGAGGAGACAGAGAAAGAGAGAGAGGAAGCAGAGGAGACAGAGAGATATCACATGATCTGGTGTACAATTTAGCTACAGATTGTACACAAGATAATGTGATATAACCAAAGATTTCTGGTATCCATTACTGGATGTTACAGGTTTGCCTATACAAAACCCAGCCATAGAACTATGCTGGTATTGGCGATACTCTCTTCTTTCTGATTCTGGAAAACAGTTATCTTACAAATGTCTGTGTCTAGATGCAGGAGGTTCTACAAACACCAGAGAAAACTAAGAAAGATATTCAATCCGTGTTTGTACCGTGTGAGGAGCTTCCTCGCCATCATAGCTGCCGCACATCTAGCATTTCCCAGCATCTTTGCAGGAACTAGTTGTTTCTCTGCGATGCGGCCATAGAAGTAGATGACAGAGAGTCACACAGTGTGACCAAAACAAAGATCTACACACATGCAAGAGGCATATCTCACTTGATATAAAACATGGATTTAATATCTTTCTGAGTTTTCTCTGGTGAAATGATCCCACTTGTCCAAATGTTTTGTGACTTCTGGTCCCCACGAGGATAGTAAAACCAAGAACACACATATGCTCTGAGTCCACACACAGCGTCCGTCCTCTCTCACAGAGATACCGTGACGAGATCCTGAGGCCCATTGTCGTGCCATTCATCCGCCGCCATCACCTCATGTTTCAGCATGATAATGCACGGCCCCAAGACGCTAGGATCTGTACAAAATACCTGGAAGCTGAAAATGCCCCAGTTCTTCCATGGCCTGCATACTCACCAGACATGTCACCTATTGAGCATGTTTGGGATGCTCTGGATTGTGGCGAGTGATTTGAAAGGAGTCAGGCGCAGGAGGGTAAATCACAGAATAAAAGGGTTTATTCCGAAGGCACAGCGGTACGCAGCAATGCGTCAAACACTCCAGTGCGTAAATCAGGCGCACTGAAAAACAACAAGGCACACGGGTGAAATATCACAACGACACAAAATACATGGAGCTCCACCGAGCTAAACTAACCTCCACAATAAACAATCACACACAAAGACATGGGGGCAGAGGGAACACTTATACAGGTACTGATGAGGGGATATGAACCAGGTGTGTGTAATAAACAAGACAAAACAAATGGAATGATGAGATGAGGAGCAGCAGTGGCTAGAAGGCCGGTGACGACGAACGGAGAGGAGGCAGCTTCGGAGGAAGTCGTGACATGGATCAACGTGTACGACAGCGTGTTCCTGTTCCTATCCAGCAACTTCACACAGCCATTGAAGAGGAGAGGGACAACATTCCACAGGCCACAATCAACAGCCTGATCAACTCTACGCTGCATGAGGCAAATGGTGGTCACATACTGACTGTGTTTTCTGATCCACGCCGCTACATTTAAAAAAAGGTATCTGTGACCAACAGATGCATATCTGTATTCCCAGTCATGTGAAATCCATAGATTAGGGCCTAATGAATTTATTTCAATTGACTGATTTCCTTATATGAACTGTAACTCAGTAAAATATTTTTAATTGTTGCATGTTGCGTTTTACATTTTTTTGTCCAGAGTAGAAATATCAGAGTGAGCATGTGTCAGAATCCAGAATATAAATACATGGTGTGTATAGACAGTATAGCATTTGGAAATAAAAATATTATGTACAGCAGCAGCTATATTAGTCGAGCTACGTAGGAGAAAACAGCAGGTACACGTAAACAACAGTGTAGAAACAGAAAACCTGTGAACGTACAGGAATCACTGTCTCAAAGTAGCCTAACGTGCACTCAGACAGATTAACAATGTGCTCGTGCGGCAGTTATCCTCTGCGTTATATAGAAATGATTAGAAATCAATATGGCCCAAAGCATACGAGTTGTATGATGAAGGCCTACAGTATAGGGTGATGGATTGGGATGGAAATAAGGCTGTAGACAATAGCCAAACAAACCACTACCATCTAATGGTATTGTGTTCAATAACACTTAGTTATTAATGCTTTGGTAATGGCATTGAGTAGCCTAAACTCAGAAATTACAGCATCAGCACTATTGATCTGTTCACTACGGGATGCACAAGGAGTTGTGTTGTTGCTGCATTCCAAATGGCACCATTTTACATTTTAGTCATTTTAGCAGACGCTCATATCCAGAGCAACTTACATTATTATTATTATTTTTTTTTATCATACTGGCCTGCATACTCACCAGATATGTCACCCATTGAGCATGTTTGGGATGCTCTGGATTGTGGCGAGTGATTTGAAAGG
>NC_059214.1:58552008-58599652 GCF_020615455.1 Coregonus clupeaformis
ATCCGTAGCCCATGGAAGTATATTCCATCCGTAGCCCATGGAAGTATATTCCATCCGTAGCCCATGGAAGTATATTCCATCCGTGGCCCATGGAAGTATGTTCCATCCGTGGCCCATGGAAGTATATTCCATCCGTAGCCCATGGAAGTATATTCCATCCGTAGCCCATGGAAGTATATTCCATCCGTAGCCCATGGAAGTATATTCCATCCGTAGCCCATGGAAGTATATTCCATCCGTGGCCCATGGAAGTTATGCAGCAGCAGATCCTAGCAGCTAGAGACAGTGGCTGCCTCCCAAATCACACTCTATTCCCTTTATAGTGCACTACTTAGAGCTCTGGTCAAAAGTACCGCACTATATAGGGAATAGGGTGCAATTTGGGGTGTATCCGTTACCTGTCTGTTACCAGTCCACCTGGACATTACCAGTCTGTTACCAGTCCTCCTAGACATTACCTGTCTGTTACCAGTCCTCCTAGATATTACCTGTCTGTTACCAGTCCTCCTAGACATTACCAGTCTGTTACCAGTCCTCCTAGACATTACCAGTCTGTTACCAGTGCTCCTAGACATTACCTGTCTGTTACCAGTCCTCCTAGATATTACCTGTCTGTTACCAGTCCTCCTAGACATTACCTGTCTGTTACCAGTCCTCCTAGATATTACCTGTCTGTTACCAGTCCTCCTAGATATTACCTGTCTGTTACCAGTCCTCCTAGACATTACCTGTCTGTTACCAGTTCTCCTAGACATTACCAGTCTGTTACCAGTGCTCCTAGACATTACCAGTCTGTTACCAGTCCTCCTAGACATTACCACTCTGTTACCAGTCCTCCTAGACATTACCTGTCTGTTACCAGTCCTCCTAGATATTACATGTCTGTTACCAGTCCTCCTAGACATTACCTGTCTGTTACCAGTCCTCCTAGACATTACCTGTCTGTTACCAGTCCTCCTAGACATTACCTGTCTGTTACCAGTCCTCCTAGACATTACCTGTCTGTTACCAGTCCTCCTAGACATTACCAGTCTGTTACCAGTTCTCATAGACATTACCAGTTTGTTACCAGTCCTCCTAGACATGACCTGTCTGTTACCAGTCCTCCTAGACATTACCAGTCTGTTACCAGTCCTCCTAGACATTACCAGTCTGTTACCAGTCTTCCTAGACATTACCTGTCTGTTACCAGTCCTCCTAGACATTACCTGTCTGTTACCAGTCCTCCTACACATTACCAGTCTGTTACCAGTCCTCCTAGACATTACCTGTCTGTTACCAGTCCTCCTACACATGACCAGTCTGTTACCAGTCCTCCTAGACATGACCTGTCTGTTACCAGTCCTCCTAGACATTACCAGTCTGTTACCAGTCCTCGTAGACACTACCTGTCTGTTACCAGTCCTCCTAGACAGTACCTGTCTGTTACCAGTCCTCCTAGACATTGCCAGTCTGTTACCAGTCCTCCTAGACATTACCAGTCTGTTTCCAGTCCTCCTAGACATTACCTGTCTTTGACCAGACCTCCTAGACAGTACCTGTCTGTTACCAGTCCTCCTAGACATTACCTGTCTGTTACCAGTCCTCCTACACATTACCAGTCTGTTACCAGTCCTCCTAGACATGACCTGTCTGTTACCAGTCCTCCTAGACATTACCAGTCTGTTACCAGTTCTCCTAGACATTACCAGTTTGTTACCAGTCGTCCTAGACATGACCTGTCTTTTACCAGTCCTCCTAGACATTACCAGTCTGTTACCAGTCCTCCTAGACATTACCAGTCTGTTACCAGTTCTCCTAGACATTACCAGTTTGTTACCAGTCCTCCTAGACATGACCTGTCTGTTACCAGTCCTCCTAGACATTACCAGTCTGTTACCAGTCCTCCTAGACATTACCAGTCTGTTACCAGTCCTCGTAGACATTACCTGTCTGTTACCAGTCCTCCTAGACATGACCTGTCTGTTACCAGTCCTCCTAGACATTACCAGTCTGTTACCAGTCATCCTAGACATTACCTGTCTGTT
This sequence comes from Coregonus clupeaformis, assembly GCF_020615455.1. Classification (NCBI taxonomy): domain Eukaryota; kingdom Metazoa; phylum Chordata; class Actinopteri; order Salmoniformes; family Salmonidae; genus Coregonus; species Coregonus clupeaformis. The sequence goes on from NC_059214.1 coordinate 58,554,036, forward strand.
ACCAGTCCTCCTACACATGACCAGTCTGTTACCAGTCCTCCTAGACATGACCTGTCTGTTACCAGTCCTCCTAGACATTACCAGTCTGTTACCAGTTCTCCTAGACATTACCAGTATGTTACCAGTCCTCCTAGACATTACCAGTCTGTTACCAGTCCTCGTAGACACTACCTGTCTGTTACCAGTCCTCCTAGACAGTACCTGTCTGTTACCAGTCCTCCTAGACATTGCCAGTCTGTTACCAGTCCTCCTAGACATTACCAGTCTGTTACCAGTCCTCCTAGACATTACCTGTCTTTGACCAGACCTCCTAGACATTACCAGTCTGTTACCAGTCCTCCTTGACATGACCTGTCTGTTACCAGTCCTCCTAGACATGACCTGTCTGTTACCAGTCCTCCTAGACATGACTTGTCTGTTACCAGTCCTCCTAGACATTACCTGTCTGTTACCTGTCCTCCTAGACATTACCTGTCTGTTACCAGTCCTCGTAGACATTGCCAGTCTGTTACCAGTCCTCCTAGACATGATCAGTCTGTTACCAGTCCTCGTAGACATTACCTGTGTGTGTGGTCACCTGCAGGTAATTTATTCAAATAGCATTTGTTTCTGATGTATCATCTTGTCTCCCTGCTGTTTCTGAAGATCCTGGCTATGCCACTGTCATTACTATTGAATGAGAACTGGGCCATCTGCCTGAGAGGGCTGTTGTAACATACCTTTCTGTCTGTGTCTGTCTGTCTGTCTGTCTGTCTGCCTGTCCGCCTGTCCGTCTGTCTGCCTGTATGTCTGCCTGCCTGCCTGCCAGTCTGTCTGTCTGTCAGCCTGTCTGCCTGTCTGTTTGTTTGTTTGTCTGTCTGTCTGTCTGTCTGTCTGTCTGCCTGCCTGTCTGCCTGTCTGTCTGTCTGTCTGTCTGTCTGCCTGTCTGCCTGTCTGCCTGTCTGTCTGTCTGTCTGTCTGTCTGTCTGTCTGTCTGACTGTCTGCCTGTTTGTCTCTCTGTCTGTCTGTCTGTCTGTCTGTCTGTCTGTCTGTCTGTCTGTCTGTCTGTCTGTCTGTCCGCCTGTCTGTCCGCCTGCCTGTATGTCTGCCTGCCAGTCTGTCTGTCTGTCAGCCTGTCTGCCTGTCTGCCTGTCTGCCTGTCTGTCTGTCTGTCTGTCTGTCTGTCTGTCTGTCTGTCTGTCTGTCTGTCTGCCTGTCTGTCTGTCTGTCTGTCTGTCTGCCTGTCTGCCTGCCTGTCTGTCTGTCTGTCTGCCTGCCTGCCTGTCTGTCTGTCTGTCTGTCTGTCTGCCTGTCTGTCTGTCTGTCTGTCTGCCTGCCTGCCTGCCTGCCTGTCTGCCTGTCTGCCTGTCTGCAGGCCACTGCATAGTCTATTACCTTCTGGTCAGATATAGAAATAGGAAGATGATGAAACATGACTCTATTTCTGTGGAGTTTTGGCGCTGGGTGTTTGGTACTTATAGGGCTAGTTTCTCCAGACACAGATTAAGAATCGTCCTGGACTAAAAAGCAAAGAGGGATCTCCATTGAAATAGCCTTTTGAGCCCAGGTCCAGGCTTAATCTGTGTCTGGGAAACCAGCCCTATAGGGTTTAATATAGAACCATCAGATGAGTGCAACATGGTTCCGGCTGTGGCTGCGATGATCCTTAGAGGTTTCATTAATAGACAGGGGTGTTATTATTTATGTTTATCAGATGCTCTTATCCAGAGCGACTTACAGTTAAGCGAGTGCATACATTATATATATATATATTTTTTTTCATACTGGCCCCCCATGGGAATTGAACCCACAACCCTGCCGTTGCAAACGCCATGCTCTACCAACTGAGCTACATCCCTGCCGGCCATTCCCTCCCCTATCCTGGGTCAATTGTGCGCCGCCCCATGGGTCTCCCGGTCGCAGCCCGGCCACGACAGATCTCTAGTGGCACAGCTAGCACTGCGATGCAGTGCCTTAGACCACTGCGCCACTATGACAGTAGCTTGTGCACAAAGCCATAGTAATAAACACTGAATCACTTCCTTTAAGTGTCTTTAAGTGTTTATTTATAAAAACCCTCTTAGGCCTCACTCCCCCGCTATCTGAGATACCTATTGCAGCCCTCATCCTCCACATACAACACCCGTTCTGCCAGTCACGTTCTGTTAAAGGTCCCCAAAGCACACACGTCCCTGGGTCGCTCCTCTTTTCAGTTCGCTGCAGCTAGCGACTGGAACGAGCTGCAAAAAAAACACTCAAACTGGACAGTTTTATCTCCATCTCTTCATTCAAAGACTCAATCATGGACACTCTTACTGTCAGTTGTGGCTGCTTCGCGTGATGTGTTGTTGTCTCTACCTTCTTGCCCTTTGTGCTGTTGTCTGTTGCCCAATAATGTTTGTACCATGTTTTGTGCTGCTACCATGTTGTGCTGCTGCCATGTTGTGCTGCTGCCATGTTGTTGTCATGTGGTGTTGCCATGCTATGTTGTCATCTTAGGTCTCTCTTTATGTAGTGTTGTGGCGTCTCTCTTTATGTAGTGTTGTGGCGTCTCTCTTTATGTAGTGTTGTGGTGTCTCTCTTTATGTAGTGTTGTGGTGTCTCTCTTTATGTAGTGTTGTGGTGTCTCTCTTTATGTAGTGTTGTGGCGTCTCTCTTTATGTAGTGTTGTGGTGTCTCTCTTTATGTAGTGTTGTGGTGTCTCTCTTTATGTAGTGTTGTGGCGTCTCTCTTTATGTAGTGTTGTGGTGTCTCTCTTTATGTAGTGTTGTGGTGTCTCTCTTTATGTAGTGTTGTGGTGTCTCTCTTTATGTAGTGTTGTGGTGTCTCTCTTTATGTAGTGTTGTGGTGTCTCTCTTTATGTAGTGTTGTGGTGTCTCTCTTGTCGTGATGTGTGTTTTGTCCTACATTTGTATTTTTAATCCCAGCCCCCGTCACCTTTTGGTAGGCCGTCATTGTAAATAAGAATTTGTTCTTAACTGACTTGCCTAGTTAAATAAAGGTGAAATAAAATAAATAAATATAAAGTGTCACTTTTCAGAATAAAAGCCAATATATAGAGCGGTCAGTACAATCTTTCCACAGTTGATTTCTTTATTAATCATAAAGTGATAGAAACATAAAGACTTCCATTTATTTCATCAAACAGTTCAAATAATTGACAGTAACATCTCAGTACACTAAAGACAAGAACAAATAAGGCCACGATAAACTTAGTCACAACTAGTATTCAAGAAGACTTTATTGAGCATATATGTACGTTTTCCAAGCCGTACATACAGTTGAAGTCGGAAGTTTACATACACTTAGGTTGGAGTCATTAAAACTCGTATTTCAACCACTCCACAAATTTATTGTTAACAAACTATAGTTTTGGCAAGTCGGTTAGGACATCTACTTTGTGCATGACACAAGTAATTTTTCCAACAATTGTTTACAGACAGATTATTTCACTTATAATTCACTGTATGACAATTCCAGTGGGACAGAAGTTTACATACACTAAGTTGACTGTGCCTTTTTAAACAGCTTGGAAGATTCCAGAAAATGATGTCATGGCTTTAGAAGCTTCTGATAGGCTAATTGACATCATTTGAGTCAATTGGAGGTTTCCCTGTGGATGTATTTCAAGACTTACCTTCAAACTCAGTGCCTCTTTGCTTGACATCATGGGAAAATCCAAAGAAATCAGCCAGAAACAATTGTAGACCTCCACAAGTCTGGTTCATCTTTGGGAGCAATTTCCAAACGCCTGAAGGTACCACGTTCATCTGTACAAACAATAGTACGCAAGTATAAATACCATGGGACCACGCAGCCGTCATACCGCTCAGGAAGGAGACGCGTTCTGTCTCCTATAGATGAATGTACTTTGGTGCGAAAAGTGCAAATCAATCCCAGAACAACAGCAAAGGACCTTGTGAAGATGCTGGAGGAAACAGGTACAAAAGTATCTTTATCCACAGTAAAACAAGTCCTATATCGACAAAACCTGAAAGGCCGCTCAGCAAGGAAGAAGCCACTGCTCCAAAACCGCCATAAAAAACATGGGGACAAAGATCGTACTTTTTGGAGAAATGTCCTCTGGTCTGATGAAACAAAAATAGAACTATTGTGCTCTGGTTGGTTACGGGTCTTGTCCTGTGTATTGTACTCTGGTTGGTTACGGGTCTTGTCCTGTGTATTGTACTCTGGTTGGTTACGGGTCTTGTCCTGTGTATTGTACTCTGGTTGGTTACGGGTCTTGTCCTGTGTATTGTACTCTGGTTGGTTACGTGTCTTGTCCTGTGTATTGTACTCTGGTTGGTTACGGGTCTTGTCCTGTGTATTGTACTCTGGTTGGTTACGGGTCTTGTCCCGTGTATTGTACTCTGGTTGGTTACGGGTCTTGTCCTGTGTATTGTACTCTGGTTGGTTACGGGTCTTGTCCCGTGTATTGTACTCTGGTTTGTTACGGGTCTTGTCCCGTGTATTGTACTCTGGTTGGTTACGTATCTTGTCCTGTGTATTGTACTCTGGTTGGTTACGTGTCTTGTCCTGTGTATTGTACTCTGGTTGGTTACGGGTCTTGTCCTGTGTATTGTACTCTGGTTGGTTACGTGTCTTGTCCTGTGTATTGTACTCTGGTTGGTTACGGGTCTTGTCCTGTGTATTGTGCTCTGGTTGGTTACGGGTCTTGTCCTGTGTATTGTACTCTGGTTGGTTACGGGTCTTGTCCCGTGTATTGTACTCTGGTTGGTTACGGGTCTTGTCCTGTGTATTGTACTCTGGTTGGTTACGTGTCTTGTCCTGTGTATTGTACTCTGGTTGGTTACGTGTCTTGTCCTGTGTATTGTACTCTGGTTGGTTACGGGTCTTGTCCTGTGTATTGTACTCTGGTTGGTTACGGGTCTTGTCCTGTGTATTGTACTCTGGTTGGTTACGGGTCTTGTCCTGTGTATTGTACTCTGGTTGGTTACGGGTCTTGTCCCGTGTATTGTGCTCTGGTTGGTTACGGGTCTTGTCCTGTGTATTGTACTCTGGTTGGTTACGGGTCTTGTCCTGTGTATTGTACTCTGGTTGGTTACGGGTCTTGTCCCGTGTATTGTACTCTGGTTGGTTACGGGTCTTGTCCTGTGTATTGTGCTCTGGTTGGTTACGGGTCTTGTCCTGTGTATTGTACTCTGGTTGGTTACGTGTCTTGTCCTGTGTATTGTACTCTGGTTGGTTACGGGTCTTGTCCCGTGTATTGTACTCTGGTTGGTTACGGGTCTTGTCCTGTGTATTGTGCTCTGGTTGGTTACGGGTCTTGTCCCGTGTATTGTACTCTGGTTGGTTACGGGTCTTGTCCTGTGTATTGTACTCTGGTTGGTTACGGGTCTCGTCCTGTGTATTGTACTCTGGTTGGTTACGGGTCTTGTCCTGTGTATTGTACTCTGGTTGGTTACGCGTCTTGTCCCGTGTACAGTTGAAGTCAGAAGTTTGCATACACCTTAGCCAAATACATTTAAACTCAGTTTTTCACAATTCCTGACATTTAATCCTAGTAAAAATGTCCTGTCTTAGGTCAGTTAGGATCACCACTTTATTTTAAGAATGTGAAATGTCAGAATAATAGTAGAGAGAATGATTTATTTCAGCTTTTATTTCTTTCATCATATTCCCAGTGGGTCAGAAGTTTACATACACTCAATTAGTATTTGGTAGCATTGCCTTTAAATTGTTTAACTTGGGTCAAACGTTTCGTGTAGCCTTCTACAAGCTTCCCACAATAAGTTGGGTGAATTTTGGCCCATTCCTCCTCACAGAGATTATGTAACTGAGTCAGGTTTGTAGGCCTCCTTGCTCGCACACGCTTTTTCAGTTCTGCCCACACATTTTCTATAGAATTGAGGTCAGGGATTTGTGATGGCCAGTCCAATACCTTGACTTTGTTGTCCTTAAGCCATTTTGCCACAACTTTGGAAGTATGCTTGGGGTCATTGTCCATACGGAAGACCCATTTGCGACCAAGCTTTAACTTCCTGACTGATGTCTTGATGTTGCTTCAATTACATTTACATTACATTTTAGTCATTTAGCAGACGCTCTTATCCAGAGCGACTTACAGTTAGTGAATACATTTTTTTATTTTATTTTTTATACTGGCCCCCCGTGGGAATCGAACCCACAACCCTGGCGTTGCAAACGCCATTCTCTATCAACTGAGCTACATCCCTGCCGGCCATTCCCTCCCCTACACTGGACGACGCTGGGCCAATTGTGCGCCGCCCATGAGTCTCCCGGTCGCGGCCGGCTGCGACAGAGCCTGGATTCGAACCAGGATCTCTAGTGGCACAATTAGCACTGCGATGCAGTGCCTTAGACCACTGCGCCACTCAGGAGTACAGGAGTACAGGAGTTCAATATATCCACATCATTTTCCTTCCTCATGATGCCATCTATTTTGTGAAGTGCACCAGTCCCTCCTGCAGCAAAGCACCCCCACAGCATGATGCTGCCACCCCCGTGCTTCACGGTTGGGATGGTGTTCTTCGGCTTGCAAGCAACCCCCTTTTTCCTCCAAACATAACGATGGCCAAACAGTTCTATTTTTGTTTCATCAGACCAGAGGACATTTCTCCAAAAAGTACGATCTTTGTCCCCATGTGCAGTTGCAAACCGTAGTCTGTCTTTTTTATGGCGGTTTTGGAGCAGTGGCTTCTTCCTTGCTGAGAGGCCTTTCAGGTTATGTCGATATAGGACTCGTTTTACTGTGGATAAAGATACTTCTGTACCTGTCTCCTCCAGCATCTTCACAAGGTCATTTGCTGTGGTTCTGGAAATGATTTGCACTTTTCACACCAAAGTACAACGTGGTACCTTCAGGCGTTTGGAAATTGTTCCCAAGGATGAACCAGACTTTTGGAGGTCTACACATTTTGTTCTGAGGTCTTGGCTGATTTCTTTTGATTTTCCCATGATGTCAAGCAAAGAGGCACTGAGTTTGAAGGTCGGCCTTGAAATACATCCACAGGTACACCTCCAAGTGACTCAAATGATGTCAATTAGCCTATCAGAAGCTTCTAAAGCATGACATAATTTTCTGGAATTTTCCAAGCTGTTTAAAGGCACAGTCAACTTAGTGTATGTAAACTTCTGACCCACTGGAATTGTGATACAGTGAATTATAAGTTAAATAATCTGTCTGTAAACAATTGTTGGAAAAAGTACTTGTGTCATGCACAAAGTAGATGTCCTAACCGACTTGCCAAAACTATAGTTTGTTAACAAGAAATTTGTGGAGTGGTTGAATAACGGGTTTTAATGACTCCAACCTAAGTGTATGCAAACTTCTGACTTCAACTTCAACATACATACACAAATACATATACACATACATACATACATGCACACACATATATATACATACATACACACACACATATCCTTTTTAAAATTATATTTCCCTTCATTACTTTCCAACCCCACCACCCATTCCCCAATTGGAGTAAACTAGTGAACAACAATGCTTAGGCCTCTACTTCCATCTTATACATACTATATACATTTTATGGACACAGTCAATTTTACAAGAATTCTATTTTGTTTGTTTTTACTCCTGAACTTCCTCTACCCTCAACCTCTCCGATCATTTTCATGATGTCAATCCGGTTTGCTTCTATATGCCATATCTTTCTAACTGTGCTCTTTCACAAAAGCTCTCAACCTATAATCTATATACTTATTATGGACACAGTATGCTTTACATTAGTTATCTTGTTGTTAGTTGTTATTAGTCCCATCCTTCAGCTCCATTCAACACCACCCATCTATCTCTTAACACCATCCATATAGGATTTCTATTTGCCATATATTTCTCAACCGTACTGTGATGTTTTACAAAAGTTCTGAACCTTTCTATTCTCATTGCTTCTACAGATTGTGAATTGAAAAATAAACATTTTTGCTAAAAGTATTATCATATTATTGATCGATTGACTATGACTTTTCAGATCAGCCAGTAGCGCTGTCTGCATACCTCGCTCTCTGTTTGGGTTACATCCCTTTTGTATATCTGTACGTGTTTGTGTTGGGTGGACTAATAAAAGCCTGAGCCTGTCTTCTAATCATTATACAACGTGTCACCCTCTGGCAGATTGATTGGAACTTTTAACAAAAACTGAGAATTGTAATGAGTAGAATGACCATGCGATTTCAGTGGATTCAGCATATCTATTTCCTGACCTCTGGAAGACATGACAGATATACAGTATGTGGGTGGTGATATGGAGGTCTCTATACAGTATGTGGGTGGTGATATGGAGGTATCTATACAGAATGTGGGTGGTTATATTGAGGTATCTATACAGTATATGGGTGGTTATATTGAGGTATCTATACAGAATGTGGGTGGTTATATGGAGGTATCTATACAGTATGTGGGTGGATATATGGAGGTATCTATACAGAATGTGGGTGGTTATATTGAGGTATCTATACAGTATGTGGGTGGTTATATTGAGGTATCTATACAGAATGTGGGTGGTTATATTGAGATATCTATACAGTATGTGGGTGGTGATATGGAGGTATCTATACAGTATATGGGTGGTTTTATGGAGATATCTATACAGAATGTGGGTGGTGTTATGGAGGTATCTATACAGAATGTGGGTGGTGCTATAGAGGTATCTATACAGTATGTGGGTGGTTATATTGAGGTATCTATACAGAATGTGGGTGGTGATATTGAGGTATCTATACAGAATGTGGGTGGTTATATTGAGGTATCTATACAGTATGTGGGTGGTTATATGGAGGTATCTATACAGAATGTGGGTGGTGAAATAGAGGTATCTATACAGTATGTGGGTGGTTATATTGAGGTATCTATACAGTATGTGGGTGGTTATATGGAGGTATCTATACATAATGTGGGTGGTTATATGGAGGTATCTATACAGAATGTGGGTGGTGCTATAGAGGTATCTATACAGTATGTGGGTGGTTATATTGAGGTATCTATACAAAATGTGGGTGGTGATATTGAGGTATCTATACAGAATGTGGGTGGTTATATTGAGGTATCTATACAGTATGTGGGTGGTTATATGGAGGTATCTGTACAGAATGTGGGTGGTGAAATAGAGGTATCTATACAGTATGTGGGTGGTTATATTGAGGTATCTATACAGTATGTGGGTGGTTATATGGAGGTATCTATACAGAATGTGGGTGGTTATATGGAGGTATCTATACAGTATGTGGGTGGTGTTATGAGGTATATATACAGTATATGGGTGGTTTTATGGAGGTATCTATACAGAATGTGGGTGGTTATATTGAGGAATCTATACAGTATGTAAGGTGGTTACTATTGAGGTATCTATACAAAATGTGGGTGGTTATATTGAGGTATCTATACAGTATGTGGGTGGATATATGGAGGTATCTGTACAGTATGTGGGTGGATATATTGAGGGCTCTATACAGTATGTGGGTGGATATATGGAGGTATCTATACAGAATGTGGGTGGTTATATTGAGGTATCTATACAGTATGTGGGTGGTTATATGGAGGTATCTATACAGAATGTGGGTGGTTATATGGAGGTATCTATACAGTATGAGGGTGGATATATGGAGGTATCTATACAGAATGTGAGTGGTTATATTGAGGTATCTATACAGTATGTGGGTGGTTATATTGAGGTATCTATACAGAATGTGGGTGGTTATATGGAGGTATCTATACAGAATGTGGGTGGATATATGGAGGTATCTATACAGTATGTGGGTGGTTAAATTGAGGTATCTATACAGAATGTGGGTGGTTATATGGAGGTATCTATACAGTATGAGGGTGGTGAGATGGAGGTCTCTATACAGAATGTGGGTGGTTATATTGAGGTATATATACAGTATGTGGGTGGTGAGATGGAGGTCTCTATACAGTATGTGGTTGGTTATATTGAGGTATCTATACAGTATGTGGGTGGTTATATTGAGGTATCTATACAGTATGTTGGTGGATATATGGAGGTATCTATACAGAATGTGGGTGGTTATATTGAGGTATCTATACAGAATGTGGGTGGTTATATTGAGGTATCTATAAAGTATGTGGGTGGTTATATTGAGGTATCTATACAGTATGTGGGTGGATATATGGAGGTATCTATACAGAATGTGGGTGGTTATATTGAGGTATCTATACAGTATATGGGTGGTTTTATTGAGGTAAATATACAGTATGTGGGTGGTGAGATGGAGGTCTCTATACAGTATGTGGGTGGTTATATTGAGGTATCTATACAGTATGTGGGTGGTTATATTGAGGTATCTATACAGTATGTGGGTGGTTATATTTAGGTATCTATACAGTATGTGGGTGGATATATTGAGGTATCTATACAGTATGTGGGTGGTTATATTGAGGTATCTATACAGTATGTGGGTGGTTATATTGAGGTATCTATACAGTATGTGGATGGTTATATTGAGGTATCTATACAGTATGTGGGTGGTTATATTGAGGTATCTATACAGTATGTGGGTGGTTATATTGAGGTATCTATACAGTATGTCGGTGGATATATGGAGGTATCTATACAGTATGTGGGTGGATATATGGAGGTATCTATACAGAATGTGGGTGGTTATATTGAGGTATCTATACAGAATGTGGGTGGTTATATTGAGGTATATATACAGTATGTGGGTGGTGAGATGGAGGTCTCTATACAGTATGTGGGTGGTTATATTGAGGTATCTATACAGTATGTGGGTGGTTATATTGAGGTATCTATACAGTATGTGGGTGGTTATATTTAGGTATCTATACAGTATGTGGGTGGATATATTGAGGTATCTATACAGTATGTGGGTGGTTATATTGAGGTATCTATACAGTATGTGGGTGGTTATATTGAGGTATCTATACAGTATGTGGATGGTTATATTGAGGTATCTATACAGTATGTGGGTGGTTATATTGAGGTATCTATACAGTATGTGGGTGGTTATATTGAGGTATCTATACAGTATGTCGGTGGATATATGGAGGTATCTATACAGAATGTGGGTGGTTATATTGAGGTATCTATACAGAATGTGGGTGGTTATATTGAGGTATCTATACAGAATGTGGGTGGTTATATTGAGGTATCTATACAGAATGTGGGTGGTTATATTGAGGTATCTATACAGTATGTGGGTGGTTATATTGAGGTATCTATACAGAATGTGGGTGGTTATATTGAGGTATCTATACAGAATATGGGTGGTGATATTGAGGTATCTATACAGAATGTGGTTGGTGATATTGAGGTATCTATACAGAATGTGGGTGGTTATATTGAGGTATCTATACAGAATATGGGTGGTATATGGAGGTATCTATACAGTATGCGGGTGGTTAAATGGAGGTATCTATACAGTATGTGGGTGGTTATATGGAGGTATCTATACAGTATGTGGGTGGTTATATTGAGGTATCTATACAGAATGTGGGTGGTTATATTGAGGTATCTATACAGAATGTGGGTGGTTATATTGAGGTATCTATACAGAATGTGGGTGGTTATATGGAGGTATCTGCGGCTCTGAATATATGTAGTACACTGAGCAAGTCATAGTAGATTGTAAAGTTGTAAAGTTGTAAAGTTGTAAAGTTGTAAAGTTAAAATACAGAAATATAAAGCGTCCAAAAACCTTGAAATCCTCTCTACATCTGGAAATATACTGTTCACCTCATGTAGATATCTGGGGGAACCCCTCCATTCCCCTTCCTATCAGTAAATGGGCATGATCTAAAGTGGCTGAAGGAAGAGTGTTTCATGTGCTATCATTAGGACTGGAGGAACACCGTATTGTATGACATGAATGATATGAAATGATTTAAAAATGGCAACCTGATGTGGGACCTGGCTTAGGAAACTGGTACCACTGGGGGGACTGGGAACTGGCACCCCACTGGGCCTCTACAGCTGGTCCACCGGCACACTGCCTCTCTACTTCCTAACTGGGTCAGCAGCCGTTAGATGGTATGGCTGGTAGCTGTTAAACGACCGCCTAACTGTGTCAGCAGATAGATGGTATGGCTGGTAGCTGTTAAACGATGGCCTAACTGGGTCAGCAGCCGATAGATGGTATGGCTGGTAGCTGTTAAACGATGGCCTAACTGGGTCAGCAGCCGATAGATGGTATGGCTGGTAGCTGTTAAACGATCGCCTAACTGGGTCAGCAGCCGATAGATGGTATGGCTGGTAGCTGTTAAACGATCGCCTAACTGGGTCAGCAGCCGATAGATGGTATGGCTGGTAGCTGTTAAACGATGGCCTAACTGGGTCAGCAGCCGATAGATGGTATGGCTGGTAGCTGTTAAACGATCGCCTAACTGGGTCAGCAGCCGATAGATGGTATGGCTGGTAGCTGTTAAACGATGGCCTAACTGGGTCAGCAGCCGATAGATGGTATGGCTGGTAGCTGTTAAACGATCGCCTAACTGGGTCAGCAGCCGATAGATGGTATGGCTGGTAGCTGTTAAACGATGGCCTAACTAGGTCAGCAGCCGATAGATGGTATGGCTGGTAGCTGTTAAACGATCGCCTAACTGGGTCAGCAGCAGATAGATGGTATGGCTGGTAGCTGTTAAACGATCGCCTAACTGGGTCAGCAGCAGATAGATGGTATGGCTGGTAGCTGTTAAACGATCGCCTAACTGGGTCAGCAGCCGATAGATGGTATGGCTGGTAGCTGTTAAACGATGGCCTAACTGGGTCAGCAGCCGATAGATGGTATGGCTGGTAGCTGTTAAACGATCGCCTAACTGGGTCAGCAGCCGATAGATGGTATGGCTGGTAGCTGTTAAACGATCGCCTAACTGGGTCAGCAGCCGATAGATGGTATGGCTGATAGCTGTTAAACGATCGCCTAACTGGGTCAGCAGCAGATAGATGGTATGGCTGATAGCTGTTAAACGATCGCCTAACTGGGTCAGCAGCCGATAGATGGTATGGCTGGTAGCTGTTAAACGATCCCCTAACTGGGTCAGCAGCCGATAGATGGTATGGCTGGTAGCTGTTAAACGATGGCCTAACTGGGTCAGCAGCCGATAGATGGTATGGCTGGTAGCTGTTAAACGATCGCCTAACTGGGTCAGCAGCAGATAGATGGTATGGCTGGTAGCTGTTAAACGATCGCCTAACTGGGTCAGCAGCCGATAGATGGTATGGCTGGTAGCTGTTAAACGATGGCCTAACTGGGTCAGCAGCAGATAGATGGTATGGCTGGTAGCTGTTAAACGATGGCCTAACTGGGTCAGCAGCCGATAGATGGTATGGCTGGTAGCTGTTAAACGATGGCCTAACTGGGTCAGCAGCCGATAGATGGTATGGCTGGTAGCTGTTAAACGATCGCCTAACTGGGTCAGCAGCCGATAGATGGTATGGCTGGTAGCTGTTAAACGATCGTCTAACTGGGTCAGCAGCAGATAGATGGTATGGCTGGTAGCTGTTAAACGATCGCCTAACTGGGTCAGCAGCAGATAGATGGTATGGCTGGTAGCTGTTAAATGATGGCCTAACTGGGTCAGCAGCCGATAGATGGTATGGCTGGTAGCTGTTAAACGATCGTCTAACTGGGTCAGCAGCAGATAGATGGTATGGCTGGTAGCTGTTAAACGATCGCCTAACTGGGTCAGCAGCAGATAGATGGTATGGCTGGTAGCTGTTAAACGATCGCCTAACTGGGTCAGCAGCAGATAGATGGTATGGCTGGTAGCTGTTATAGGTTCGCTGCATGGCGCTTGCTGCCTGGTAGAGAGAGGGGGTTTAGCGCTTCACAGCTGGGCTAATCTCTTTTACCTCTGGCGGAATTCAAATCCCCAAATACTGTTTTTGGGGGTCTGGTTTTAAACTGGGGAGGAGGGGAGGGTTGAGCATACGCAGTCAGAGCCATAGAGATACATGTTGTATTTAATGATGTGGTGGGAAGTGTACCTAGGATGAGATACATGTTGTATTTAATGCTGTGGTGGGAAGTGTACCTAGGATAAGATACATGTTCTATTTAATGCTGTGATGGGAAGTGTACCTAGGATGAGATACATGTTGTATTTAATACTGTGGTGGGAAGTGTACCTAGGATAAGATACATGTTCTATTTAATGCTGTGATGGGAAGTGTACCTAGGATAAGATACATGTTGTATTTAATGCTGTGATGGGAAGTGTACCTAGGATAAGATACATGTTCTATTTAATGCTGTGATGGGAAGTGTACTTAGGATAAGATACATGTTCTATTTAATGCTGTGGTGGGAAGTGTACCTAGGATAAGATACATGTTCTATTTAATGCTGTGGTGGGTAGTGTACCTAGGATAAGATACATGTTCTATTTAATGCTGTGGTGGGAAGTGTACCTAGGATAAGATACATGTTCTATTTAATGCTGTGGTGGGTAGTGTACCTAGGATAAGATACATGTTCTATTTAATGCTGTGATGGGAAGTGTACTTAGGATAAGATACATGTTCTATTTAATGTTGTGGTGGGAAGTGTACCTAGGATAAGATACATGTTCTATTTAATGCTGTGATGGGAAGTGTACCTAGGATAAGATACATGTTGTATTTAATGCTGTGGTGGGTAGTGTACCTAGGATAAGATACATGTTGTATTTAATGCTGTGGTGGGAAGTGTACCTAGGATAAGATACATGTTCTATTTAATGCTGTGATGGGAAGTGTACCTAGGATAAGATACATGTTGTATTTAATGCTGTGGTGGGAAGTGTACCTAGGATAAGATACATGTTCTATTTAATGCTGTGGTGGGTAGTGTACCTAGGATAAGATACATGTTCTATTTAATGCTGTGATGGGAAGTGTACTTAGGATAAGATACATGTTCTATTTAAAGCTGTGGTGGGAAGTGTACCTAGGATAAGATACATGTTCTATTTAATGCTGTGGTGGGAAGTGTACCTAGGATAAGATACATGTTCTATTTAATGCTGTGGTGGGAAGTGTACCTAGGATAAGATACATGTTCTATTTAATGCTGTGATGGGAAGTGTACCTAGGATGAGATACATGTTGTATTTAATGCTGTGGTGGGAAGTGTAGCTAGGATGAGATACATGTTCTATTTAATGCTGTGATGGGAAGTGTACCTAGGATAAGATACATGTTCTATTTAATGCTGTGGTGGGAAGTGTACCTAGGATAAGATACATGTGCTATTTAATGCTGTGATGGGAAGTGTACCTAGGATGAGATACATGTTCTATTTAATGCTGTGATGGGAAGTGTACCTAGGATAAGATACATGTTGTATTTAATGCTGTGGTGGGAAGTGTAGCTAGGATGAGATTCCATAAACACACATTTAGAACAAACTGTCCTTATACACGTGCAGCTTTCTCATGAAAATATCAACAATCAATAATAACAACATGTTTATTCATCAAAAATAGGTCACACATTAAAGAAAAAATGTCAAACAATCATATGAAATTAAAAACCATAAGAAAAGCATCTCATCTCAGAATCAATATTCCAAACCTGTTGATTCTCTCCTCTTAACAATATTGCTTGTTTCTCCTAACTAGCCTAGCGGTTGTTGTGATGGACAGACTAAGATACATATATAGAACTGTGGTCAGCCTGCTGTGCAGTTAGCTGGCAATGCTCTCTGGCCTGGCTAGATAGACTGTTCAAGCCCTCTGAGGCCCAGGGCTGGGGAGGGGGATTGGGGTCAGTGGGTGTGAGATGGCCCAGTGCTGGGGAGGGAGATTGGGGTCAGTGGGTGTGAGATGGCCCAGGGCTGGGGAGGGAGATTGGGGTCAGTGGGTGTGAGATGGCCCAGTGCTGGGGAGGGAGATTGGGGTCAGTGGGTGTGAGATGGCCCAGGGCTGGGGAGGGAGATTGGGGTCAGTGGGTGTGAGATGGCCCAGGGCTGGGGAGGGAGATTGGGGTCAGTGGGTGTGAGATGGCCCAGTGCTGGGGAGGGAGATTGGGGTCAGTGGGTGTGAGATGGCCCAGGGCTGGGGAGGGAGATTGGGGTCAGTGGGTGTGAGATGGCCCAGTGCTGGGGAGGGAGATTGGGGTCAGTGGGTGTGAGATGGCCCAGTGCTGGGGAGGGAGATTGGGGTCAGTGGGTGTGAGATGGCCCAGTGCTGGGGAGGGAGATTGGGGTCAGTGGGTGTGAGATGGCCCAGTGCTGGGGAGGGAGATTGGGGTCAGTGGGTGTGAGATGGCCCAGGGCTGGGGAGGGAGATTGGGGTCAGTGGGTGTGAGATGGCCCAGGGCTGGGGAGGGAGATTGGGGTCAGTGGGTGTGAGATGGCCCAGTGCTGGGGAGGGAGATTGGGGTCCGTGGGTGTGAGATGGCCCAGTGCTGGGGAGGGAGATTGGGGTCCGTGGGTGTGAGATGGCCCAGTGCTGGGGAGGGAGATTGGGGTCAGTGGGTGTGAGATGGCCCAGTGCTGGGGAGGGAGATTGGGGTCAGTGGGTGTGAGATGGCCCAGGGCTGGGGAGGGAGATGGGGTCAGTGGGTGTGAGATGGCCCAGTGCTGGGGAGGGAGATTGGGGTCAGTGGGTGTGAGATGGCCCAGTGCTGGGGAGGGAGATTGGGGTCAGTGGGTGTGAGATGGCCCAGGGCTGGGGAGGGAGATTGGGGTCAGTGGGTGTGAGATGGCCCAGTGCTGGGGAGGGAGATGGGGTCAGTGGGTGTGAGATGGCCCAGTGCTGGGGAGGGAGATTGGGGTCAGTGGGTGTGAGATGGCCCAGTGCTGGGGAGGGAGATTGGGGTCAGTGGGTGTGAGATGGCCCAGTGCTGGGGAGGGAGATTGGGGTCAGTGGGTGTGAGATGGCCCAGTGCTGGGGAGGGAGATTGGGGTCAGTGGGTGTGAGATGGCCCAGTGCTGGGGAGGGAGATTGGGGTCAGTGGGTGTGAGATGGCCCAGTGCTGGGGAGGGAGATGGCGTGAAGAGACTCAGAACAGTGAAGTGAACCTTTGGGTTTCCACTCTGTTATGTCCCCTACCCGTTGTGCCCCGTTCTGCCCCGTTCCCCCCCCGTTCCCCCCCGTTCTGCCCCGTTCTGCCCCGTTCTGCCCTGTACTGCCCTGTAGACACTGGATGTCTGTAATGATGGAAGTCACGTGCAAGTACATCTGACTGGGTTGATGTGATATCTATACCAGTACATCTGACTGGGTTGATGTGATATCTATACCAGTACATCATGACTGGGTTGATGTGATATCTATACCAGTACATCTGACTGGGTTGATGTGATATCTATACCAGTACATCATGACTGGGTTGATGTGATATCTATACCAGTACATCTGACTGGGTTGATGTGATATCTATACCAGTACATCTGACTGGGTTGATGTGATATCTATACCAGTACATCTGACTGGGTTGATGTGATATCTATACCAGTACATCTGACTGGGTTGATGTGATATCTATACGTTATCTGTGAGTCAAAGTGAGACATTTGAGGCCAGTATTGTGCTCACAACAAGATCCCTATGGTGTAATGCAGTCCAGGGAGACAGTTAGGGTGATCACAATGGTGCATCAAAAAGGGCATTACTGGTTGTTGTATTTTTTTAACTGGGAGTGACACATAAACCGTAGTTACCATAGAGACGTGGTCTGAGAACCAGTCATCCAGGCTCACATTCATTAGGGCACAGCGTACCAAACCGTTTTTGCAACGGAAAAAAACGAAAATGAGTGTTTCTTATTGGACACCTCAAGGTAGTCCCTTCCCTGATTCCTTCCGTTTGAACACGACCCAGGGGTTAAAGCTGCTGTTGAAATGAAACATGACGTGGACACTGAGGTAGATGCCTTCAATCAATAACAGTGATACAGCATTCTGATCAAAACAAAAAACAATCAATCATTTAAAAAAAAGATATTTTTTTTTACAAATGAACATATGTCAAAACACCTGCAGCAAATTCATACTGATGATGTCATAGCCCTGCGCCAACAATATGAGGAAAAGGGGGTTTAATGCCGTGTTGAATTGCTAGTCAGAACTAGGAAATCCGGACTTGCTAACTGGTTGAACGCGGCACGTGAATAACTACAACCAGTTAGCAAGTCTGACGTTTCCGAGCTCCGATTGTTTTGAAAGGAAGCCATTTTGTTTTAGTCACCCTCTACCTGCCTGCCGTGTTCTCATCAAGGCAAAACATTTAATCAACAGAAAAATAATTTTAAAAAAAACATCATTGATGTTATAAATCTATCAAATAAAGTCTCCAGTTTTAAACCGATCCCTTTCCATATAAAACATATATATCACACCTTTAAAAAAATAGAAATTTAACAATGTAATAACTCCACCAGCCAACAGAGGAACAGATAAGTATTTTGGAGCAGTTTGTTGACGCAGAATTAAAAACTATGGTCTTGACTTTATTTCTGGTTTACATGTTGTACTTGTTTACAAGAATATGTTTTGGTATAGAACATGATATTATTCAATGTCTCCATACAGGAACCCACTCTTACTGTTGTCAAGTATATACATTCTCACACGCCTTGTTCCTCAGCCTTAGAAGGAGGATGTTGTCCCAGGGCGAAGTCATGTTGAATACATTAAGCCAGGGTACCATGATCAGTGTATACAGATATCTATACATTCCTAATGTGTTGTGGAACGTACGTGGAAGGTGATTCCAGTAACGTCTTCTGTAGCTCTGTCTGTTTTTCTCCTCTCCTCTCTGCACGTCATCATAGCTGTGCTGGAGTCTCCTGTCCCTATCAGACCACGTGGTTTAATCTATATCAGACACATTGTCCAAGTGGTTTAATCTGTATGTAGGGATGTTGTCCACGTGGTTTATTTTATGTCCTGTCAGGGATGTTGTCCAGGTGGTGTATTCTATATCCTGTCAGTGATATTGTCCACATGGTGTATTCTATGTCCTGTCAGGGATGTTGTCCAGGCGGTGTATTCTATATCCTGTCAGTGATGTTGTCCACATGGTGTATTCTATATCCTGTCAGGGATGTTGTCCACGTGGTGTATTCTATATCCTGTCAGGGATGTTGTCCACATGGTGTATTCTATGTCCTGTCAGGGATGTTGTCCAGGCGGTGTATTCTATATCCTGTCAGAGATGTTGTCCAGGCGGTGTATTCTATGTCCTGTCAGGGATGTTGTCCAGGCGGTGTATTCTATGTCCTTTCAGGGATGTTGTCCAGGCGGTGTATTCTATGTCCTGTCAGGGATGTTGTCCACGTGGTGTATTCTATATCCTGTCAGGGATGTTGTCCACATGGTGTATTCTATGTCCTGTCAGGGATGTTGTCCAGGCGGTGTATTCTATATCCTGTCAGGGATGTTGTCCAGGCGGTGTATTCTATGTCCTGTCAGGGATGTTGTCCAGGCGGTGTATTCTATGTCCTGTCAGGGATGTTGTCCAGGTGGTGTATTCTATGTCCTGTCAGGGATGTTGTCCTGGCGGTGTATTCTATGTCCTGTCAGGGATGTTGTCCAGGTGGTGTATTCTATGTCCTGTCAGCTCAATTGGTAGAGCATGGCGCTTGTAACGCCAAGATAGTGGGTTCGATCCCCGGGACCACCCATACGTAAAAATGTATGCACACATGACTGTAAGACGCTTTGGATAAAAAGCGTCTGCTAAATGGCATATTATGTTGTCCAGGCGGTGTATTCTATGTCCTGTCAGGGATGTTGTCCAGGCGGTGTATTCTATGTCCTGTCAGGGATGTTGTCCAGGCGGTGTATTCTATATCCTGTCAGGGATGTTGTCCAGGCGGTGTATTCTATATCCTGTCAGGGATGTTGTCCAGGCGGTGTATTCTATATCCTGTCAGGGATGTTGTCCAGGCGGTGTATTCTATATCCTGTCAGGGATGTTGTCCACATGGTGTATTCTATATCCTGTCAGGGATGTTGTCCAGGCGGTGTATTCTATGTCCTGTCAGGGATGTTGTCCAGGCGGTGTATTCTATGTCCTGTCAGGGATGTTGTCCAGGCGGTGTATTCTATGTCCTGTCAGGGATGTTGTCCAGGCGGTGTATTCTATGTCCTGTCAGGGATGTTGTCCAGGCGGTGTATTCTATATCCTGTCAGGGATGTTGTCCAGGCGGTGTATTCTATGTCCTGTCAGGGATGTTGTCCAGGCGGTGTATTCTATGTCCTGTCAGGGATGTTGTCCAGGCGGTGTATTCTATGTCCTGTCAGGGATGTTGTCCAGGCGGTGTATTCTAGAGGAGGGCTGCTCATCTTTCTTTCTTTTCCTGAAAAGCAAAAGAAAAGCACATTCTAGTTGCAGTAGACAGTGAGGTCAAGCTTGTGTTTTTCACCCAGATGTCTCCGTTCCTTTTCAATCCATATCTAGCCATTAGCTTGTAAAAAATACATGTTTTTTCTTAAGGCTAATTATTGGACTTGGAATAGGAAAATGACAGCGGGATACCAGTGGCATACTCTGCATTCTTCCACACAAAGTTACAGTAGGTATCGGTGCTGTTGCATGGCTCTGAATAATGATATTGGATGGCAACAGCAACAGAAAATTCACCACAGCAAAAAGCACTGTCAGGATGTAGTGACACAGGGGACATGACCTCTGCTGAACTCTGAGCTAAACTCACTGTCAGGATGCAGTGCAAGGTACAAAGCAAGGTAGCAACACACGACAACACAGCATGGTAGCAACACAGCATGGTAGCAACACAGCATGGTAGCAGCACAACATGGCAGCAACACAACATGGCAGCAGCACAACATGGCAGCTACACAACATGGCAGCAGCACAACATGGTAGCTACACAACATGGTAGCAGCACAACACATGGTAAAAACATTATTGGGCACAGACAACAGCACAAAGGGCAAGAAGGTAGAGACAACAATACGTCACGCAAAGCAGCCACAACTGTCAGTAAGAGTGTCCATGATTGAGTCTTTGAATGAAGAGATGGAGATAAAACTGTCCAGTTCGAGTGTTTTTTGCAGCTCGTTCCAGTCGCTAGCTGCAGCGAACTGAAAAGAGGAGCGACCCAGGGAAGGATCCTGACATAGTGTAGAAGGATCCTGACATAGTGTAGAAGGATCCTGACATAGTGTAGAAGGATCCTGACATAGTGTAGAAGGATCCTGACAGTGTAGAAGGGTTTGTCTTCAAAGAGCCCTCTGTGTTATTGACTGAGATCTGAGAGATTTAGTTGCACTCTGGTACTCTCCTCCTCTCACTGCTCTATCCTTCCTATCCCCCTCTCTCTCTCTCTCTCTCTCTGTCTCTCTCTCTCTCTCTCTCTCTCTCTCTCTCTCTCTCTCTCTCTCTCTCTCTCTCTTTCATTCTGTCGCTCCTCCTCTCTCTCTCTCCTCCTCTCGCTCTTCTCTCTCTCTCTCTCTTTCATTCTCTCTCCTCCTCTCTCTCCTCTCTTTCTCTCCTTCTCATCTCTCTCTCCTTCTCCTCTCTCGCTCTCCTCTCTCTTTCTCTCATTCTCTCTCATCCTCTCTCTCTCTTTCTCCCCTCTCTCTCTCTCTCTCTCTCTCTCTCTCTCTCTCTCTCTCTCTCTCTCTCTCTCTCTCTCTCTCTCTCTCTCTCTCTCTCTCTCTCTCTCTCTCTCTCTCTCTCTCCATCTCTCTCTCTCCATCTCTCTCTCTCTCCATCTCTCTCTCTCTCTCTCTCTCTCTCTTTCTCTCTCCCTCCTCTCTCTCCTTCTCTCTCTCCTCCTCTCTCTCTGCTATATCCTTCCTGCAGCATTATACCTTTTGTTCATAGCCACTCTGCCTCAGTACAGCATGTCTACCTACCTAGCTCTCTCCATCTCACACACACACACACACACACACACACACGAGCACACCGTCTGCACAGCCCTCTAGGTTCCTTCCATACTGCCACTCTGCAGCCTGTCTTTTAAACCCTCCCCATGCAACCCACACACACACATCCTCAAAGTACACACACACATCCTCAAAGTACACACACACACAGTCTGCATGACACTCCAGGCCATAACCGTCATCACAGTCCTATATTCAGGCTGGAGAACAGAGGGAGGGGGGAGGGGGGAGGGGGGAGGAGGAGGGGAGGAGGGGAGGAGGGGAGGGGGAGAGGAGGGGGAGAGGAGGAGGATTGGAGGGATCGGGGTGAACAGCGCAGCAGCCGTCACTTCCTGTTTACTATAGCAGCTTCCTTATTCCACACAGAGCGATGTGAGACTGTTGCTTTTGCTAGGCACTGTCTGCCATCTACTGGTCATCAGCAACACTGCTAACCAAGACCACTGCTATCTAGCAACACCTCTAACCCAGACCACTGCCATCTAGCAACACCGCTAACCAAGACCACTGCCATCTAGCAACACCTCTAACCAAGACCACTGCTATCTAGCAACACCTCTAACCAAGACCACTGCCATCTAGCAACACCGCTAACCAAGACCACTGCCATCTAGCAACACCTCTAACCAAGACCACTGCCATCTAGCAACACCGCTAACCACTGCCATCTAGCAACACCGCTAACCAAAACCACTGCCATCTAGCAACACCGCTAACCAAGACCACTGCCATCTAGCAATACCTCTAACCAAGACCACTGCCATCTAGCAACACCGCTAACCAAGACCACTGCCATCTAGCAATACCTCTAACCAAGACCACTGCCATCTAGCAACACCGCTAACCAAGACCACTGCCATCTAGCAACACCTCTAACCAAGACCACTGCCATCTAGCAACACCGCTAACCACTGCCATCTAGCAACACCGCTAACCAAAACCACTGCCATCTAGCAACACCGCTAACCAAGACCACTGCCATCTAGCAATACCTCTAACCAAGACCACTGCCATCTAGCAACACCGCTAACCAAGACCACTGCCATCTAGCAACACCTCTAACCAAGACCACTGCCATCTAGCAACACTGCTAACCAAGACCACTGCCATCTAGCAACACCTCTAACCAAGACCACTGCCATCTAGCAACACCGCTAACCAAGACCACTGCCATCTAGCAACACCACTAACCAAGACCACTGCCATCTAGCAACACCTCTAACCAAGACCACTGCCATCTAGCAACACCTCTAACCAAGACCACTGCCATCTAGCAACACCGCTAACCACTGCCATCTAGCAACACCGCTAACCAAAACCACTGCCATCTAGCAACACCGCTAACCAAGACCACTGCCATTTGCAATACCTCTAACCAAGACCACTGCCATCTAGCAACACCGCTAACCAAGACCACTGCCATCTAGCAACACCTCTAACCAAGACCACTGCCATCTAGCAACACTGCTAACAAGAACCACTGCCTTTTAGCAAAACCGCTAACCAAGACCACTGCCATCTAGCAACACCGCTAACCAAGACCACTGCCATCTAGCAACACCGCTAACCAAGACCACTGCCATCTAGCAATACCTCTAACCAAGACCACTGCCATCTAGCAACACCGCTAACCAAGACCACTGCCATCTAGCAACACTGCTAACCACTGCCATCTAGCAACACCACTAACCAAGACCACTGCCATCTAGCAACACCGCTAACCAAGACCACTGCCATCTAGCAACACCGCTAACCAAGACCACTGCCATCTAGCAACACCACTAACCAAGACCACTGCCATCTAGCAACACTGCTAACCAAGACCACTGCCATCTAGCAACACCGCAAACCAAGACCACTGCCATCTAGCAACACCTCTAACCAAGACCACTGCCATCTAGCAACACCGCTAACCACTGCCATCTAGCAACACCGCTAACCTAAACCACTGCCATCTAGCAACACCGCTAACCAAGACCACTGCCATTTGCAATACCTCTAACCAAGACCACTGCCATCTAGCAACACCGCTAACCAAGACCACTGCCATCTAGCAACACCTCTAACCAAGACCACTGCCATCTAGCAACACTGCTAACCAAAACCACTGCCTTTTAGCAAAACCGCTAACCAAGACCACTGCCATCTAGCAACACCGCTAACCAAGACCACTGCCAACTAGCAACACCGCTAACCAAGACCACTGCCATCTAGCAACACCGCTAACCAAGACCACTGCCATCTAGCAACACCGCTAACCAAGACCACTGCCATCTAGCAACACTGCTAACCAAAACCACTGCCTTTTAGCAAAACCGCTAACCAAGACCACTGCCATCTAGCAACACTGCTAACCAAAACCACTGCCTTTTAGCAACACAGCTAACCAAGACCACTGCTATCTAGCAACACTGCTAACCACTGCCATCAAGCAACACCGCTAACCAAGACCACTGCCATCTAGCAACACTGCTAACCACTGCCATCTAGCAACACTGCTAACCAAAACCACTGCCATCTAGCAACACGGCTAACCAAGACCACTGCCATCTAGCAAAACTGCTAACCAAGACCACTGCCATCTAGCAACACCACTAACCAAGACCACTGCCATCTAGCAACACCACTAACCAAGACCACTGCTATCTAGCAACACTGCTAACCACTGCCATCTAGTAACACCACTAACCAAGACCACTGCCATCTAGCAACACCACTAACCAAGACCACTGTCATCTAGCAACACTGCTAACCAAGACCACTGCCATCTAGCAACACCACTAACCAAGACCACTGCCATCTAGCAACACCACTAACCAAGACCACTGCCATCTAGCAACCCCGCTAACCAAGACCACTGCCATCTAGCAACACCGCTAACCAAGACCACTGCCATCTAGCAACACCGCTAACCAAGACCACTGCCATCTAGCAACACCGCTAACCAAGACCACTGCCATCTAGCAACACCGCTAACCAAGACCACTGCCATCTAGCAACACCGCTAACCAAGACCACTGCCATCTAGCAACACCGCTAACCAAGACCACTGCCATCTAGCAACACAACTAACCAAGACCACTGCCATCTAGCAACACAACTAACCAAGACCACTGCTATCTAGCAACACCTCTAACCAAGACCACTGCCATCTAGCAACACCGCTAACCATGACCACTGCCATCTAGCAAAACCGCTAACCAAGACCACTGCCATCTAGCAACCCCGCTAACCAAGACCACTGCCATCTAGCAACACCGCTAACCAAGACCACTGCCATCTAGCAATACCTCTAACCAAGACCACTGCCATCTAGCAACACCGCTAACCAAGACCACTGCCATCTAGCAACACTGCTAACCACTGCCATCTAGCAACACCACTAACCAAGACCACTGCCATCTAGCAACACCGCTAACCAAGACCACTGCCATCTAGCAACACCACTAACCAAGACCACTTCCATCTAGCAACACCGCTAACCAAGACCACTGCCATCTAGCAACACCACTAACCAAGACCACTGCCATCTAGCAACACTGCTAACCAAGACCACTGCCATCTAGCAACACCGCTAACCAAGACCACTTCCATCTAGCAACACCACTAACCAAGACCACTGCCATCTAGCAACACCGCTAACCAAGACCACTGCCATCTAGCAACACTGCTAACCACTGCCATCTAGCAACACCACTAACCAAGACCACTGCCATCTAGCAACACCGCTAACCAAGACCACTGCTATCTAGCAACACCGCTAACCAAGACCACTGCCATCTAGCAACACCGCTAACCAAGACCACTGCCATCTAGCAACACCACTAACCAAGACCACTGCCATCTAGCAACACCGCTAACCAAGACCACTGCTATCTAGCAACACCTCTAACCAAGACCACTGCCATCTAGCAACACCGCTAACCAAGACCACTGCCATCTAGCAACACCTCTAACCAAGACCACTGCCATCTAGCAACACCGCTAACCAAGACCACTGCCATCTAGCAACACCGCTAACCAAGACCACTGCCATCTAGCAACCCCGCTAACCAAGACCACTGCCATCTAGCAACACCGCTAACCAAGACCACTGCCATCTAGCAATACCTCTAACCAAGACCACTGCCATCTAGCAACACCGCTAACCAAGACCACTGCCATCTAGCAACACTGCTAACCACTGCCATCTAGCAACACCACTAACCAAGACCACTGCCATCTAGCAACACCGCTAACCAAGACCACTGCCATCTAGCAACACCGCTAACCAAGACCACTGCCATCTAGCAACACCACTAACCAAGACCACTGCCATCTAGCAACACTGCTAACCAAGACCACTGCCATCTAGCAACACCGCTAACCAAGACCACTGCCATCTAGCAACACCACTAACCAAGACCACTGCCATCTAGCAACACCGCTAACCAAGACCACTGCCATCTAGCAACACTGCTAACCACTGCCATCTAGCAACACCACTAACCAAGACCACTGCCATCTAGCAACACCGCTAACCAAGACCACTGCCATCTAGCAACACCGCTAACCAAGACCACTGCCATCTAGCAACACCGCTAACCAAGACCACTGCCATCTAGCAACACCACTAACCAAGACCACTGCCATCTAGCAACACCGCTAACCAAGACCACTGCTATCTAGCAACACCTCTAACCAAGACCACTGCCATCTAGCAACACCGCTAACCAAGACCACTGCCATCTAGCAACACCGCTAACCAAGACCACTGCCATCTAGCAACCCCGCTAACCAAGACCACTGCCATCTAGCAACACCGCTAACCAAGACCACTGCCATCTAGCAATACCTCTAACCAAGACCACTGCCATCTAGCAACACCGCTAACCAAGACCACTGCCATCTAGCAACACCACTAACCAAGACCACTGCCATCTAGCAACACCACTAACCAAGACCACTGCCATCTAGCAACACCGCTAACCAAGACCACTGCCATCTAGCAACACCGCTAACCAAGACCACTGCCATCTAGCAACACCGCTAACCAAGACCACTGCCATCTAGCAACACTGCTAACCAAGACCACTGCCATCTAGCAACACTGCTAACCAAGACCACTGCCATCTAGCAACACTGCTAACCACTGCCATCTAGCAACACCACTAACCAAGACCACTGCCATCTAGCAACACCGCTAACCAAGACCACTGCCATCTAGCAACACCGCTAACCAAGACCACTGCCATCTAACAACACTGCTAACCACTGCCATCTAGCAACACCGCTAACCAAGACCACTGCCATCTAGCAACACCGCTAACCAAGACCACTGCCATCTAGCAACACCGCTAACCAAGACCACTGCCATCTAGCAACACCGCTAACCAAGACCACTGCCATCAAGCAACACCGCTAACCAAGACCACTGCTATCTAGCAACACTGGTAACCAAGACCACTGCCATCTAGCAACACCACTAATCAAGACCACTGGCATCTAACAACACCGCTAACCAAGACCACTGCCATTTAGCAACACCGCTAACCAAGACCACTACCATCTAGCAACACCACTAACCAAGACCACTGTCATCTAGCAACACTGGTAACCAAGACCACTGCCATCTAGCAACACCACTAACCAAGACCACTGGCATCTAACAACACCGCTAACCAAGACCACTGTCATCTAGCAACACTGCTAAACAAGACCACTACCATCTAGCAACACCACTAACCAAGACCACTGTCATCTAGCAACACTTCTAACCAAGACCACTGCCATCTAGCAACACCACTAACCAAGACCACTGCCATCTAGCAACACCACTAACCAAGACCACTGCCATCTAGCAACACCGCTAACCAAGACCACTGCCATCTAGCAAAACCGCTAACCAAGACCACTGCCATCTAGCAACACCACTAACCAAGACCACTGCCATCTAGCAACACCGCTAACCAAGACCACTGCCATCTAGCAACACCACTAACCAAGACCACTGCCATCTAGCAACACCACTAACCAAGACCACTGCCATCTAGCAACACCGCTAACCAAGACCACTGCCATCTAGCAACACCACTAACCAAGACCACTGCTATCTAGCAACACCTCTAACCAAGACCACTGCCATCTAGCAACACTGCTAACCAAGACCACTGCCATCTAGCAACACCGCTAACCAAGACCACTGCCATCTAGCAACACTGCTAACCACTGCCATCTAGCAACACCACTAACCAAGACCACTGCCATCTAGCAACACCGCTAACCAAGACCACTGCCATCTAGCAACACCACTAACCAAGACCACTGCCATCTAGCAACACTGCTAACCACTGCCATCTAGCAACACCACTAACCAAGACCACTGCCATCTAGCAACACCGCTAACCAAGACCACTGCCATCTAGCAACACCGCTAACCAAGACCACTGCCATCTAGCAACACCGTCTCCTGAGTGGCGCAGTGGTCTAAGGCACTGCATTGCAGTGCTAGCTGTGCCACTAGAGATCCTGGTTCGAATCCAGGCTCTGTCGCAGCCGGCCGCGACCGGGAGACTCATGGGCAGCGCACAATTGGCCCAGGGTAGGGGAGGGAATGGCCGGCAGGGATGTAGCTCAGTTGATAGAGCATGGCGTTTGCAACGCCAGGGTTGTGGGTTCGATTCCCACGGGGGACCAGTATTAAAAATTATACAAATAAATAAATAAATAAATAAAAAATAAATGTATTCACTAACTGTAAGTCGCTCTGGATAAGAGCGTCTGCTAAATGACTAAAAAAAATTAAAAACCAAGACCACTGCCATCTAGCAACACCGCTAACCAAGACCACTGCCATCTAGCAACACCGCTAACCAAGACCACTGCCATCTAGCAACACCGCTAACCAAGACCACTGCCATCTAGCAACACCACTAACCAAGACCACTGCCATCTAGCAACCCCGCTAACCAAGACCACTGCCATCTAGCAACACTGCTAACCAAGACCACTGCCATCTAGCAACACTGCTAACCAAGACCACTGCCATCTAGCAACACTGCTAACCAAGACCACTGCCATCTAGCAACACCACTAACCAAGACCACTGCCATCTAGCAACCCCGCTAACCAAGACCACTGCCATCTAGCAACACCGCTAACCAAGACCACTGCCATCTAGCAACACCGCTAACCAAGACCACTGCCATCTAGCAACACCGCTAACCAAGACCACTGCTATCTAGCAACACCGCTAACCAAGACCACTGCCATCTAGCAACACCGCTAACCAAGACCACTGCCATCTAGCAACACCGCTAACCAAGACCACTGCCATCTAGCAACACCACTAACCAAGACCACTGCCATCTAGCAACACCGCTAACCAAGACCACTGCCATCTAGCAACACCGCTAACCACTGCCATCTAGCAACACCACTAACCAAGACCACTGCCATCTAGCAACACCACTAACCAAGACCACTGCCATCTAGCAACACCGCTAACCAAGACCACTGCCATCTAGCAACACCGCTAACCACTGCCATCTAGCAACACCACTAACCAAGACCACTGCCATCTAGCAACACCACTAACCAAGACCACTGCCATCTAGCAACACCGCTAACCAAGACCACTGCCATCTAGCAACCCCACTAACCAAGATCAAGGGACCTGAACAAACCTCCAGAGCAAGTTGCTACTTAGGTTAGCTGGTTGTGGTGTTAATGGTGTACCCAGTGCTTTCAGTGGAATTAAGTTCAACTTTAATATCACTAGGGGATTATATTTTAGAGACAGTATTTTACATAGAGATCCTATTAAATGACTCTTATTCCATATAAGTCTATGGTATTTTATGACAGGTAACAAGCAGTAGAAAATGGAGGCACTAGCCCACTGTAACCGCTGGGTCGTAACTGTTGAAAGGCTCTGCATGGTCAATCCGACGTCAGAAGTGGCCGTACACTATCACTGCGATGCAGCCTCCGCAGACGTCAGGGCTTTCATACTTCTTGAGCTTAGCGGAGCAGAGCAGAGCTATTGTGAAGGAAGTTGTCAAGGAAGTGAGTTTGTGTTTATACAGGACGTACCTCCCCCCACATACTGTCAACCAATCATGTCAATGCGGAGCTACACTACATGACCAAAAGTATGTGGACACCTGTTCGTCGAACATCTCATTCCAAAATCATGGTCATTATTATGGAGTTGGTCCCCCCCTTTGCTGCTATAACAGCCTCCACTCTTCTGGGAAGGCTTTCCACTAGATGTTGGAACATTGCTGCGGGGACTTGCTTCCATTCAGCCACAAGAACATTAGTGAAGTCGGGCACTGATGTTGGGCGATTAGGCCTGGCTTGCAGTCGGCATTCCAATTCATCCCAAAGGTGTTCGATGGGGTTGAGGTCAGGGCTCTGTGCAGGCCAGTCAAGTTCTTCCACACCGATCTCCACAAACCTTTTCTGTATGGACCTCGCTTTGTGCACGGGTGCATTGTCATACTGAAACAGGAAAGGGCCTTCCCCAAACTGTTGCCAAAAGTTGTAAGCACAGAATCATCTAGAATGTAATTGTATGCTGTAGCGTTAAGATTTCCCTTCACTGGAACTACGGGGCCGAGCCTGAACCATGAAAAACAGCCCCAGTCCATTATTCCTCCTCCACCAAACTTTACAGTTGGCACTATGCATTGGGGCAGGTAGCGTTCTCCTCGCATCCGCCAAACCCAGATTCGTCCGTCGGACTGCCAGATGGTGAAGGGTGATTCATCACTCCAGAGAACGCGTTTCCACTGCTCCAGAGTTCAATGGCGGCGAGCTTTACACCACTCCAGCTGACGCTTGGCATTGCGCATGGTGATCTTAGGCTTGTGTGCGGCTGCTCGGCCATGGAAACCCATTTCATGAAACTCCCGACGAACAGTTATTGTGCTGACGTTTCTTCCAGAGGCAGTTTGGAACTCGGTAGTGAGTGTTGCAACCGAGGACAGACGATTTTTACGCGCTACGCGGTTCAGCACTCGGCGGTCCCGTTCTGTGAGCTTGCGTGGCCTACCACTTCGTGGCTGAGCCGTTGTTGCTCCAAGACGTTTCCACTTCACAATAGATTGCATGGCTGTGTGGTCGATTTTATACACCTGTCAGCAGCGGGTGTGGCTTAAATAGCCGAATCCACTAATTTGAAGGGTTGTCCACCTACTGCTGTATATATAGTGTATATGGAGCCCTCCGCATTGTTTCAACATTTGAGAGGCGCACGGCAATGCGGTGCGGAGCTCGATTTGGCCTCTGCATGCCTCCGGAGGCTCCGCAATTGCGTCACACCCTCCATACGAAGCCTCCGACCACATTTTTGGATCAAGCATTAATTGGTGAGGGGGTGGTGAGGGGAGAGGAGGGGTGTAGGATAGGGGAGGCAGGGGGTGAGGAAGGAGGGTAAGGGTCTCACATGCTCGTAATTAATCAGGCAGTGACATAAGACCCTAGATTAAGGAGGAATCAATGCATCCAGAGCTTTAAATAACCTGACCTTTGGACAGAATGAACCTGTTAGCAACATGTAGCCTGTTACACAGCCTGGATGGCTACATTGGTATACACTGTGGGTAGTGGTATAACACACTGTGGGTTATAACACACTGTGGGTAGTGTTATAACACACTGTGGGTAGTGTTATAACACACTGTGGGTAGTGTTATAACACACTGTGGGTAGGGTTATAACACACTGTGGGGTAGTGTTATAACACACTGTGGGTCGTGTTATAACACACTGTGGGGTAGTGTTATAACACACTGTGGGGATGGACTATACTGGGACCTGGCACTGCCACCTGCCTGCCTGTGGGGGAAGGGCTGTGGGGATGGACTATACTGGGACCTGGCACTGCCACCTGCCTGCCTGTGGGGGAAGGGCTGTGGGGATGGACTATACTGGGACCTGGCACTGCCACCTGCCTGCCTGTGGGGATGGACTATACTGGGACCTGGCACTGCCACCTGCCTGCCTGTGGGGATGGACTATACTGGGACCTGGCACTGCCACCTGCCTGCCTGTGGGGGAAGGGCTGTGGGGATGGACTATACTGGGACCTGGCACTGCCACCTGCCTGCCTGTGGGGGAAGGGCTGTGGGGATGGACTATACTGGGACCTGGCACTGCCACCTGCCTGCCTGTGGGGGGAAGGGCTGTGGGGATGGACTATACTGGGACCTGGCACTGCCACCTGCCTGCCTGTGGGGGAAGGGCTGTGGGGATGGACTATACTGGGACCTGGCACTGCCACCTGCCTGGCTGTGGGGATGGACTATACTGGGACCTGGCACTGCCACCTGCCTGCCTGTGGGGGAAGGGCTGTGGGGATGGACTATACTGGGACCTGGCACTGCCACCTGCCTGGCTGTGGGGATGGACTATACTGGGACCTGGCACTGCCACCTGCCTGCCTGTGGGGGAAGGGCTGTGGGGATGGACTATACTGGGACCTGGCACTGCCACCTGCCTGCCTGTGGGGGAAGGGCTGTGGGGATGGACTATACTGGGACCTGGCACTGCCACCTGCCTGCCAGTGGGGGAAGGGCTGTGGGGATGGACTATACTGGGACCTGGCACTGCCACCTGCCTGGCTGTGGGGGAAGGGCTGTGGGGATGGACTATACTGGGACCTGGCACTGCCACCTGCCTGCCTGTGGGGGGAAGGGCTGTGGGGATGGACTATACTGGGACCTGGCACTGCCACCTGCCTGCCAGTGGGGGAAGGGCTGTGGGGATGGACTATACTGGGACCTGGCACTGCCACCTGCCTGCCTGTGGGGGGAAGGGCTGTGGGGATGGACTATACTGGGACCTGGCACTGCCACCTGCCTGCCTGTGGGGGAAGGGCTGTGGGGATGGACTATACTGGGACCTGGCACTGCCACCTGCCTGCCTGTGGGGGAAGGGCTGTGGGGATGGACTATACTGGGACCTGGCACTGCCACCTGCCTGGCTGTGGGGATGGACTATACTGGGACCTGGCACTGCCACCTGCCTGCCTGTGGGGATGGACTATACTGGGACCTGGCACTGCCACCTGCCTGGCTGTGGGGATGGACTATACTGGGACCTGGCACTGCCACCTGCCTGGCTGTGGGGATGGACTATACTGGGACCTGGCACTGCCACCTGCCTGGCTGTGGGGGAAGGGCTGTGGGGATGGACTATACTGGGACCTGGCACTGCCACCTGCCTGCCTGTGGGGGAAGGGCTGTGGGGATGGACTATACTGGGACCTGGCACTGCCACCTGCCTGCCTGTGGGGGAAGGGCTGTGGGGATGGACTATACTGGGACCTGGCACTGCCACCTGCCTGCCTGTGGGGGGAAGGGCTGTGGGGATGGACTATACTGGGACCTGGCACTGCCACCTGCCTGCCTGTGGGGGAAGGGCTGTGGGGATGGACTATACTGGGAACTGGCACTGCCACCTGCCTGCCTGTGGGGGAAGGGCTGTGGGGATGGACTATACTGGGACCTGGCACTGCCACCTGCCTGCCTGTGGGGGAAGGGCTGTGGGGATGGACTATACTGGGACCTGGCACTGCCACCTGCCTGGCTGTGGGGATGGACTATACTGGGACCTGGCACTGCCACCTGCCTGCCTGTGGGGGAAGGGCTGTGGGGATGGACTATACTGGGACCTGGCACTGCCACCTGCCTGCCTGGCACTGCCACCTGCCTGCCTGTGGGGGAAGGGCTGTGGGGATGGACTATACTGGGACCTGGCACTGCCACCTGCCTGCCTGTGGGGATGGACTATACTGGGACCTGGCACTGCCACCTGCCTGCCTGTGGGGATGGACTATACTGGGACCTGGCACTGCCACCTGCCTGCCTGTGGGGGAAGGGCTGTGGGGATGGACTATACTGGGACCTGGCACTGCCACCTGCCTGGCTGTGGGGGAAGGGCTGTGGGGATGGACTATACTGGGACCTGGCACTGCCACCTGCCTGCCTGGCACTGCCACCTGCCTGCCTGTGGGGGAAGGGCTGTGGGGATGGACTATACTGGGACCTGGCACTGCCACCTGCCTGGCTGTGGGGGAAGGGCTGTGGGGATGGACTATACTGGGACCTGGCACTGCCACCTGCCTGCCTGGCACTGCCACCTGCCTGGCTGTGGGGGAAGGGCTGTGGGGATGGACTATACTGGGACCTGGCACTGCCACCTGCCTGGCTCTCAAAGCCACACATGGTAAAAGATACACACAGAGTCTCAGGTCTCATCAATAGAAACATACTGTACAACGTACGTCTGCCCAGTGCCTGCTATCATCAACACAGTCAACTTATTAACGTCTGTCTGTTGTCTGTTCTTGTGAGAAATGAGAAGGTTAGCTCGATACTACAGTGGTAGAGAGAGAAAGGTGTCTGTTACTAGCAATGGTCATCAGCATAAAAAAAAAAAAAAGGTTTTTCAAAACAATTCTAATAAATGCAACAGTTGAACAATGGATGAAGATACTCCAAACTCCATCAGATATTGACTGAATTATAGCACATAAAACGGTTTACTGGCACGGACATATAATGAATGGAGTTCAGTGATTTTGGTGGGAATTGAGGTATTCAACACACACAGACACATACACACACACAGTTACACACACACACAGTTACACACACACACAGACACACACACACACACACACACACACACACATTTACACACACACACCGACGCACACACACACACAGTTACACACACACACAGACACACACACACACACACATTTACACACACATACAGACACACACACACAAACACACACACACACAAACACCACACAAACACAAACAACACACACACACAAACACACACATACACACAGTTACACACACACACACACACAAAGTTACACACACACACATACACACACACACACACACAAAGTTACACACACACATACACACACACACACACACACACACACATACACACACACACATACACACACACACACACACAAAGTTACACACACACACATACACACACACACACACACAGACACACACACACACACACACACACACACACACATTTACACACACGCACCGACGCACACACACACACAGTTACACACACACACAGACACACACACACACACACACATTTACACACACATACAGACACACACACACAAACACCACACAAACACAAACAACACACACACACAAACACACACATACACACAGTTACACACACACACACACAAAGTTACACACACACACATACACACACACACACACACACAAAGTTACACACACACATACACACACACACACACACACACATACACACACACACATACACACACACACACACACACACAAAGTTACACACACACACATACACACACACACACACACAAACACCACACACACACATACACACAGTTACACACACACACACACACAAAGTTACACACACACACACACACACACACACACACACACACACACACACACACACACACACATACACACAGTTACACACACACACACACACAAAGTTACACACACACATACACACACACACACACACAGACCCACAGACAGTACCAATAGCATAACCCTGCCCTGTTACCAGCAGCACAGTCATCTGCTGGGTTCTCTACAGATATACAGTTGAAGTCGGAAGTTTACATACACTTAGGTTGGAGTCATTAAAACCCATTACTCAACCACTCCACAAATTTCTTGTTAACAAACTATAGTTTTGGCAAGTCGGTTAGGACATCTACTTTGTGCATGACACAAGTACTTTTTCCAACAATTGTTTACAGACAGATTATTTAACTTATAATTCACTGTATCACAATTCCAGTGGGTCAGAAGTTTACATACACTAAGTTGACTGCATTTAAACAGCTTGGAAAATTCCAGAAAATGATGTCATGGCTTTAGAAGCTTCTGATAGGCTAATTGACATCATTTGAGTCACTTGGAGGTGTACCTGTGGATGTATTTTAAGGCCGACCTTCAAACTCAGTGCCTCTTTTCTTGACATCATGGGAAAATCTAAGGAAATCAGCCAAGACCTTAGAAAAAAAATTGTAGACCTCCACAAGTCTGGTTCATCCTTGGGAGCAATTTCCAAACGCCTGAAGGTACCACGTTGTACTTTGGTGTGAAAAGTGCAAATCAATCCCAGAACTACAGCAAAGGACCTTGTGAAGATGCTGGAGGAAACAGGTACAAAATGATCTATATCCACAGTAAAACGAGTCCTATATCGACATAACCTGAAAGGCCGCTCAGCAAGGAAGAAGCCACTGCTCCAAAACCGCCGTAAAAAAGTCAGACTACGGTTTGCAACTGCACATGGGGACAAAGATCATACTTTTTGGAGAAATGTCCTCTGGTCTGATGAAACAAAAATAGAACTGTTTGGCCATAATGACCATCGTTATGTTTGAAGGAAAAAGGGGGTGGGTTGCAAGCCGAAGAACACCATCCCAACCGTGAAGCACGGGGGTGGCAGCATCATGCTGTGGGGGTGCTTTGCTGCAGGAGGGACTGGTGCACTTCACAAAATAGATGGCATCATGAGGAAGGAAAATTATGTGGATATATTGAAGCAACATCTCAAGACATCAGTCAGGAAGTTAAAGCTTGGTCGCAAATGGGTCTTCCAAATGGACAATGACCCCAAGCATACTTCCAAAGTTGTGGCAAAATGGCTTAAGGACAACAAAGTCAAGTTATTGGAGTGGCCATCACAAAGCCCTGACCTCAATCCTACAGAAAATGTGTGGGCAGAACTGAAAAAGCGTGTGCGAGCAAGGAGGCCTACAAACCTGACTCAGTTACACCAGCTCTGTCAGGAGGAATGGGCCAAAATTCACCAAACTTATTGTGGGAAGCTTGTGGAAGGCTATCCGAAACGTTTGACCCAAGTTAAACAATTTAAAGGCAATGCTACCAAATACTAATTGAGTGTGTGTAAACTTCTGACCCACTGGGAATGTGATGAAAGAAATAAAAGCTTAAATAAATCATTCTCTCTACTATTATTATGACATTTCACATTCTTAAAATAAAGTGGTGATCCTAACTGACCTAAGACAGGGAATTTCTACTAGGATTAAATGTCAGGAATTGTGAAAAACTGAGTTTAAATGTATTTGGCTAAGGTGTATGTAAACTTCCGACTTCAACTGTATATACATTATGTGTAACACCACCACTGTATCCAGACAGACGCTACATCTGTTGGGAACCCAGTGTCACACCACCACTGTATCCAGACAGACACTACATCTGTAGGGAACCCAGTGTCACACCACCACTGTATCCAGACAGACACTACATCTGTAGGGAACCCAGTGTAACACCACCACTGTATCCAGACAGACACTACATCTGTAGGGAACCCAGTGTCACACCACCACTGTATCCAGACAGACACTACATCTGTAGGGAACCCAGTGTTACACCACCACTGTATCCAGACAGACACTACATCTGTAGGGAACCCAGTGTCACACCACCACTGTATCCAGACAGACACTAGCATCCTATTCTATCTACAGCTGATCAGGGCCCTATCAGAAGACAGGAGACTGTGACACCCGTAAGCACCCCGTCATCCCAGCAGACAGCCACTGTTCAGGCAGACACTGACACCTAGCGGACAAACATGGTACTGCCTCTGAGCCTGATCCCCCACTGGCACACACTAAGTCTTGGATAGGGTTTGTTGATATAACAACGTATATGACTGACTGAGGTGTGCAATGGTGCCGCTGCCTGAGATGTCCGTCTTTTCTGGACGTCTAGGATACAGGCTCTTTCTAGAGAAGGGGAGTGAGTGTTTGATGATGCTGGGATGTAGAACAGGGGAAAATGGATTGGTGCACATGCCTCTCTGTAGACTAACTGTTCGGGGGGACATGACGCACTTTAATAGGAGAACACCGTCTGAAACCAGCCACGTCAACGTCATCAAGTTATTTCTATTGATCAATCTGGCTACCGCTATGTGTATGACCATAGGTCCTGTAGCTCAGTTGGTAGAGCATGGCACTTGCAACGCCAGGGTTGTGGGTTCGTTTCTGTATGAAAAATGTATTCGCTCACTAACTGTAAGTCGCTCTGGATAAGAGCGTCTGCTAAAAATGACTGAAAATGTAAACGTGTGCTCAGTCTGGAATGAGGCCTGCAGGTTTATAGTGAGAACATTCTACTACCCACAACTCACCACCACGTGACTGTCTCTCCTGCCGCGGGCATCTTCCCACGTCATAACTCCGGGAGACATTGTAGTCCGGGCTATCGGAGCAGTTGGCCATCCTGTTGCATTGGTTGGTCTATGCAGTTTGCTATTGATTCCACCTGATTGGCTTCTGCATCTGTCATCTGCAGCAGGTCCCGCCCTCTCCTCTGGTAATCCAACCAATGGGGCCGCTGAGTTAGTCATCC
The DNA here is from genome assembly GCF_020615455.1 of Coregonus clupeaformis. Lineage (NCBI taxonomy): Eukaryota > Metazoa > Chordata > Actinopteri > Salmoniformes > Salmonidae > Coregonus > Coregonus clupeaformis. Next base: position 58,592,277 of record NC_059214.1, read on the forward strand.
ATACAGTCATTGTAGTCAGGTGATATGGTGATGGAGAAGGGGGATGGAGGGGGGTCAGTGTAGTCAGGTGATATGGTGATGGGGAAGGGGGGATGGAGGGGGGTCAGTGTAGTCAGGTGATATGGTGGAGGGGGGATGGAGGGGGGTCAGTGTAGTCAGGTGATATGGTGATGGGGAAGGGGGGATGGAGGGGGGTCAGTGTAGTCAGGTGATATGGTGATGGGGATGGAGGGGGGGGGTCAGTGTAGTCAGGTGATATGGTGATGGGGAAGGGGGATGGAGGGGGGTCAGTGTAGTCAGGTGATATGGTGATGGGGATGGGGGATGGAGGGGGGTCAGTGTAGTCAGGTGATATGGTGATGGGGAAGGGGGATGGAGGGGGGTCAGTGTAGTCAGGTGATATGGTGATGGGGATGGGGGATGGAGGGGGGTCAGTGTAGTCAGGTGATATGGTGATGGGGAAGGGGGATGGAGGGGGGTCAGTGTAGTCAGGTGATATGGTGGAGGGGGATGGAGGGGGGTCAGTGTAGTCAGGTGATATGGTGATGGGGAAGGGGGGATGGAGGGGGGTCAGTGTAGTCAGGTGATATTGTGATGGGGATGGAGGGGGGTCAGTGTAGTCAGGTGATATGGTGATGGAGAAGGGGGATGGAGGGGGGTCAGTGTAGTCAGGTGATATGGTGATGGGGAAGGGGGATGGAGGGGGGTCAGTGTAGTCAGGTGATATGGTGATGGGGATGGAGGGGTCAGTGTAGTCAGGTGATATGGTGATGGGGAAGGGGGATGGAGGGGGGTCAGTGTAGTCAGGTGATATGGTGATGGGGATGGGGGATGGAGGGGGTCAGTGTAGTCAGGTGATATGGTGATGGAGAAGGGGGGATGGAGGGGGTCAGTGTAGTCAGGTGATATGGTGATGGGGAAGGGGGATGGAGGGGGTCAGTGTAGTCAGGTGATATGGTGGAGGGGGATGGAGGGGGGTCAGTGTAGTCAGGTGATATGGTGATGGAGAAGGGGGATGGAGGGGGTCAGTGTAGTCAGGTGATATGGTGATGGGGAAGGGGGATGGAGGGGGTCAGTGTAGTCAGGTGATATGGTGATGGGGAGGGGGATGGAGGGGGTCAGTGTAGTCAGGTGATATGGTGATGGGGAAGGGGGATGGAGGGGGGTCAGTGTAGTCAGGTGATATTGTGATGGGGATGGAGGGGGGTCAGTGTAGTCAGGTGATATGGTGATGGAGAAGGGGGATGGAGGGGGGTCAGTGTAGTCAGGTCATATTGTGATGGGGATGGAGGGGGGTCAGTGTAGTCAGGTGATATGGTGATGGAGAAGGGGGATGGAGGGGGTCAGTGTAGTCAGGTGATATGGTGATGGGGAAGGGGGATGGAGGGGGTCAGTGTAGTCAGGTGATATGGTGATGGGGAAGGGGGATGGAGGGGGTCAGTGTAGTCAGGTGATATTGTGATGGGGAAGGGGGATGGTGTAGTCAGGTGATATGATGGAGGGGGTCAGTGTAGTCAGGTGATATTGTGATGGGGAAGGGGGATGGAGGGGGTCAGTGTAGTCAGGTGATATGGTGATGGGGAAGGGGGATGGAGGGGGTCAGTGTAGTCAGGTGATATGGTGATGGTGAAGGGGGATGGAGGGGGGTCAGTGTAGTCAGGTGATATGGTGATGGAGAAGGGGGATGGAGGGGGTCAGTGTAGTCAGGTGATATGGTGATGGGGAAGGGGGATGGAGGGGGGTCAGTGTAGTCAGGTGATATGGTGATGGGGAAGGGGGATGGAGGGGGTCAGTGTAGTCAGGTGATATGGTGATGGGGATGGAGGGGGGTCAGTGTAGTCAGGTGATATGGTGATGGGGAAGGGGGATGGAGGGGGGTCAGTGTAGTCAGGTGATATGGTGATGGGGAAGGGGGGATGGAGGGGGGTCAGTGTAGTCAGGTGATATGGTGATGGGGAAGGGGGATGGAGGGGGGTCAGTGTAGTCAGGTGATATTGTGATGGGGAAGGGGGATGGAGGGGGGTCAGTGTAGTCAGGTGATATTGTGATGACAAATGGCATCAGAACACAAGGTGACCTGAAATGTAGTCGACCTGGAACGCAAGGTGACTTGTATAATGATGCCGTTGATATCAGTAGCCAATAAGCTGTTCATCCATCTGCCTCGGAGTCGGGGGAGGTTTTTACCAATTACAATATTGGTTTCTATTGATTCTGATATCAATACATTTCTGCCTGCAGTATTATTCTAAGGATTTGTATAGGTCTCTGTCTGTCTCTGCTCTCTCTGCGTGTCTAGCCTACAGAATATATAACCTATCATCCCAGGACATGGACATAGCTGCCAAAACCATCTTCACCATTATCTCATCATATTTCATCACAACCCAAGTCGGTGCTGTGTAGCAGCATTAACTGGGGACAATGAAAACACCTTCAGTCAGGTCGTCAGTCGATCCTTCCGTCCTCTGTTCTGTTTAACTTCAGACAACAACATCTTTCCCGTCAGAACAGAACAGTCTGGAAGGTTGCTATAGAAACTAACCAGCTTCCACACCACATCTGCAGTTCCCTAACTATCCACACAGCGGCGCTCTGGGTCCGGATATACTCTCTGCATCTGACTGTCTGTCATTCATTCATGCATCTGTAATATTTCAAGAAGAAGAATCATCTGATAGACTTGATATTATTGAATGTTTTTTTTTTCTACTGCGTTATTCGCTATTAGTCCTACCTTCTCATCTACATTTGGTGACATGGAATAATTAAAAAATTAAAAAACGAAATTTTGTAAACAATGTCAACAGCATCCATTTGATTCATTCGATTCAGACTCGATGCTGTTCATTATTGATCCATACCTATACATCGTTTTAAAGTGCCTGTAATCATTTTTGAAACGTCTAAGTCCATTTAGAGGGCAATTGGCTGCGCGTAATGTCTAGCCTCAATGTGCTTGTCAAGGTGTGATTCTCTAAGCGACAGATATTTATTGGATAGGATGTGCTGCTCCTAGAGGGACCCGTTAGGCTACCGTGGCTCCACTATCAAAGACAATGGCATCTCTGCATGGATGGATAGACCTCTGTTAGGCCTTTTCCTCATCATAGCTGCCAGACGATAGAGGGTCTGCCGCCAGGCAGCGCAGCCCATTAAAGCCACTCTAATGGTCTAACGGACAATGCATGACGCTGATATGGTGTAAATAAATAGGCGGGTGTGGGTAGAGTCACTGGGTGACCTTGGGGTTTTAAGTAATTGCACTTCCCCCGTAGGTATCAGATTAATTAATCGTAATTGTAGACAAATTGGTCCTATCATATCATATCTCTCCAACACCAAACAGGCAAATCATATGTAAACTTTTGAAAAATAAAAAATAAAATGCGATTAGGCTGAATAAATTAGACATTACTAAGAGAACATGAATAAAGTGCTACAATACGTGGGGGGTGGTTTGGTTGATCGTGGTTGTTGTTTTTGAGGCTAAATGTAGCCTAATAATGTTGTTTCCAACCTACAGCAAGGAAGAGCGTGCGCATAATGGAAGACTGCTTTCAGGGGAGATCACGAGCCACGTTTTGATTAATCCACTGTTATGAGAATATTAAATAATTCCTTTAGCATGAAGAGATGCCGGAAATAAGAGGGATCCAACCTTACTCTAGCCAGAGCGCAGAATGGGGATGAATGTTACTCACAGAAAGAAACGCATGGTTTCTCTGCATATCTTCTAGGATATGCGTGTTTTTCCATTGATGCGTAGTTTTCTGTTTGTTCTACAATCATACATCAGTGAGTTTCCCCGTGTACCCTTTGTGCGGGCTGCAGTGCGCTTTGTGGGGGCTGCAGTTGGTATATTTGATAGAGTCAGCGTCCTCCATGTCCACGCAGTCCGATTTGGAAAGCGACGGTTGGCTGTCACTGTTTTTTAATTCACCAAACGACGATTGCTGCTGCTGGCCACACGTCACATGGGTGTATTGGAACTGCTCCTCGTGCTCAGTCTCCCGGTGATAGAAGTAGTTGAAGTTGGACACGATGACGGGGACCGGTAACGCGATGGTGAGCACACCGGCTATGGCGCACAGAGAGCCCACGATCTTGCCCCCTATGGTCACCGGGCACATGTCCCCGTAGCCCACGGTTGTCATGGAGACCACAGCCCACCAGAAGGCGTCGGGGATCGAGCTGAAGCCGGAGTCTGGGTCGTCGGTCTCGGCGAAGTAGACAGCGCTGGAGAAGAGGATGACTCCGATGAAGAGGAAGAAGATGAGGAGCCCCAGCTCTCTCATACTGGCTTTGAGGGTTTGTCCCAATATCTGGAGACCCTTGGAGTGTCTGGACAGCTTGAAGATCCTGAACACCCTGACCAGCCGGATGACCCTGAGGATGGCCAGAGACATGGCTTGCTGTCCGTTCCCTTGGTGCTCCGCCAGCTCCAAGCCCAGGGTGATGAAATAGGGGATGATGGCCACGATGTCGATGGTGTTCATCATGTTTTTGAAAAAGGCGGGCTTGGAGGGGCAGGCTAGGAACCTCACTAACAGCTCAAAGGAGAACCAGATGATACACAGGGTCTCCACTATAAAGAAAGGGTCCGTGAATGGATTGGGCTTCTTGGCGCGGGTAGTCCCATTCATCGCCAGCTCAGCGTCCCAGTTCTTCTCCTTTTCATCCCTAAACTCAGGCAGCGTCTCCAAGCAGAAGATGACAATGGAAATCAAAATCACCAGAACAGACACTATAGCTATCCCTCGGGCGGGTCCCGAGCTCTCCGGGTATTCAAATAGCAGCCAGACCTGCCGTTGGAACTCATTTTCGGGCAACGGTCTCTCCTCTTCTTTTATAAATCCCTCGTCCTCCTTAAAATTCTCGATCACGTCTTCTCCTAATTGGTAAAATTTGATCTCCTCCATGAATATGTCCAAGGGGACGTTGGCTGGTCTCCTGAGGCGCCCGCCAGACTGGTAGTAGTAGAGGATGGCGTCGAAGCTGGGTCGGTTCCTGTCGAAGAAGTACTCGTTCCTCAGTGGGTCGAAGAAGCGCATCCTCTTCCTCGGGTCCCCCAGTAAAGTGGCGGGGAACTGCGCGAGCGTTTTCAGTTGGGTTTCAAAGAGCAGCCCGGAGATGTTGATGACCACGCGCCCGCAGCACTCCTGGTCCGTCCGCTGGTCCGCGGGGTCGAACACATCTTGGGACAGGGCTGCTAGTGCCACGGTCTCATCGTGGTTCTCTCCGGCCACTACAGTCATGTTTCTCCCCCGACGAGCAACAGCTTCTTTCTCTCCACAGTCCCCGCTAGTGTCCGTCTCCTACCTTCCCCAATCCCCCCTCTACCCCGTGCGGTTTTAAGTCCTTCCGCGCGTTGTGACAAACAAGTCCAAGCAGTCACTTGTGGAACGGTGGAAACGGCTCCGCTCTCTCTCTCTCTCCGTGTCCTCTCTCTGTGTCTCCTCTCTCCGTGTCTCCTCTCTCCGTGTCTCCTCTCTCCGTCTCTCTCTCTCTCCGTGTCTCCTCTCTCCGTGTCTCCTCTCTCCGTGTCTCCTCTCTCCGTCTCTCTCTCTCTCTCCGTGTCCTCTCTCTGTGTCTCCTCTCTCCGTGTCTCTCTCTCTCCGTGTCTCCTCTCTCCGTGTCTCCTCTCTCCGTCTCTCTCTCTCTCTCCGTGTCCTCTCTCTGTGTCTCCTCTCTCCGTGTCTCTCTCTCTCCGTGTCCTCTCTCTGTGTCTCCTCTCTCCGTGTCTCCTTTCTCCGTGTCTCCTCTGCGTGTTCTCTACTGATGGTGCTATTCCTTCTCTCCCGTCTGCGGACGGGTTGTTTTCCTCCCTGTGCACAACAGCTTCTCACATCCCCTTCCAATGCTGACGTGTAGACGCTCTCTCACTGAAGAGAGAAAACACATACATGCTTGGTCTCTGAATGTGATTCAACTGATATTTGAGCACATTAATGATGGTACATAAAATATGCAATTTGATATTTACATATTTTAACGTTTACATTTTTACATTTATGTCTTAACCAGAGCGACGTACAGTTAGTGCATTCATCTTAATAATAATAATTAATTGTTTTAATGGGGCGGGGGGGGTCGAGGTGAGGAGGAGGATTATTTAAGATACTGTTAGAACAGGTAGGGTTTCAGATGAGAAGAGCTTAGACTGGAGGGGTGGGAGGGCCAAGAGACCTGAGGTGGTAGAACGGAGTGCTCGGGGGGGGGGGTTGGCGTGTAGGGTTTGAACATAGCCTGAAGGTTAGGGAGGGGCGGTTCCTCTTGCTGCTCCGTAGCTAAGCACCACGGTCTGGTAGTGGATGTGAGCTTCGACTGGAAACCAGTGGAGTGTGCGGAGGAGCAGGGTGACATATGTCTTGCTGTCTTGCTGGATTCAAAATACGCTTCTCTAAGATTTGTTAGTTTTAACCAGTATTTGCTCATTTATCATTGAAATCTATTATTGATCTAGCATTTGGAATATTTTGTGTAATGGTTACTGAACATCTCACATGTGGCCCACATGGTTCTGAAAAGACAATTCAAGGAGAGAAACTGCAACGTCATGCAGCCACTATTCAGACATCATGATCACACTGACCCTTTCTCTCTCTCTCTCTCTGTCGCTCTCTCTCTCTCTCTCTCTCTCTCTCTCTCTCTCTCTCTCTCTCTCTCTCTCTCTCTCTCTCTCTCTCTCTCTCTCTCTCTCTCTCTCTCTCTCTCTCTCTCTCTCTCTCTCGCTCTCTCTAGTGTTCTAGAAAGGGACAAGTTGTGTGTCACTCATGGTTCCCTCTCTCTATCTCTCTCTCTCTCTCTCTCTCTCTCTCTCTCTCTCTCTCTCTCTCTCTCTCTCTCTCTCTCTCTCTCTCTAGTGTTCTAGAAAGGGACAAGTTGTGTGTCACTGCTTTTCCAACTACCATAACAGGGCTATATCATGCACAGTGCAGTGAATGCACATAGTACGAACCATTTATTGTCCCCTAATATAATATAATAAAATATAATGAAAACATGTTCTATTGTCCTCAGGTCGCTGTGCCTCACTGCGTGTGTGGCACACTTTTGCAAACTGATGGCCAACTCAACTTAGAAAAAAAAATGACGTCTGACTCCTAAAATAGCTTGCTTTCTCCCAGGCTCAGAAGGACAGTTTATTTTCCCATGGAATGCCTGGGCTGGGGGGCAGCTGAGGAGAGGGACAAGAGGTGATGACATCAAATTACATCCATGCATTTCTACCGTGTGTGTGTGTGGAGGGGGGGACTTAACACTTTTACGTTTGAATGAAGTTGTTCTGTTGGTGCTGTAGCTGGGGACATATCAAATCAAATCAAATCAAATCAAATTTTATTGGTCACATGCGCCGAATACAACAAGTGCAG
>NC_059214.1:58599689-58604689 GCF_020615455.1 Coregonus clupeaformis
ACATCACAGAAATACAGTACTGAAAAAGAAGAAACAGCACATCAGAAATCAGTTCAATGTAACTGAAGAATCTATAGAATCTAACCACTTCTGGGAAAATTGGAACACACTAAACAAACAACAAAACGAAGAGTTATCTATCCGAAACGGAGATGTATGGATAAACCACTTCTCCAATCTTTTTGGCCTTATATCAAAGAACAAACAGCAAAAACATATACATGATCAATTAAAAACCATATAGTCACCTATTAAAGACCAGCAGAACCCACTGGACTCTCCAATTACATTGAAGGAACTACAGGACAAAAATACAAACCCTCCAACCCAAAAAGGCCTGTGGTGTTGATGGTATCCTAAATGAAATGATAAAAAATACAGACCACAAATTCCAATTGGCTAAACTTAAACTCTTTAACATCATTCTCAGCTCTGGCATCTTCCCCAATATTTGGAACCAAGGACTGATAACCCCAATCCACAAAAGTGGAGACAAATTCAACCCCAATAACAGCTACCTTGGGAAAATCATCTGCATTATCATTAACAGCAGACTCCTACATTTCCTCAGTGAAAACAACATCCTGAGCAAATATCTACTTGTATTTTTTACCAAATTACCGTACGACAGACCACGTATTCACCCTACACACCCTAATTGACTGACATCCAAAACAAAAGTCTTTGTTGATTTCAAAAAAGTTTTTGATTCAATTTGGCATGATGGTCTGCTATATATTGTCAATTGATGGAAAGCAGGGGGACATGATAAAATCCATGTACAGAAACAACAAGTGTGAGCCCCAAGGGCCCTGGTCAAAACTAGTGCACTACATAGTGAATAGGGTGCCATTTGGGACACTACAGACTCACTAGCCTGTTTTTGTGTGTTGACGTTAATCTACTTACTGTAGTGTTGATGTGTAGGAGGCCCCCTACGCTGTAGGGATCATTAGAAAACATCACAGCGTGTGTGTGTGTGTGTGTGTGTGTGTGTGTGTGTGTGTGTACGCGTGTGTCCCCATGCCCTATAGTCATCACAAACACAGACATCATCTGTCTCAAACACACACAAATCCACAGGGCTTCTTCCTAGTCGTCTAATGGTAATTTACCACTACACACACACACACACACACACACACACACACACACACACTCACACACACACACACACACACACACACACACACACACACACACACACACACACATGCACACGCAGACACTATCACACACACGCACATATAAACAATGTAACCTCACAAACAGGCTGTGAGGAGACTGTGGATGTTGTGTTTAATGTTGTTACAATATGTTTTGTTCCTCTAATGACATCGAAATGTCACTGTGGTGTGTGTGTGTGTGTGTGTGTGTGTGTGTGTGTGTGTGTGTGTGTGGTGTGCATATGTTGTGTGTGTATTAAGGTGTGTGTGTGTATCAAGGTGTGTTCCTATACTGATATAGATTTTCCTCTATGGTACTACAGTGAACGAAACATGGGGGCAGATCAGCTCAGCTACTACACTCTGACACTCCCTTCAACCCTCTCACATGTAGCTGCCATCCTAACGGAGTAACCCTGTCTGAGACATTGAGTTATATCCCAGTGTATTGTTGTGGAGTAACCCTGTCTGACACATTGAGTTATATCCCAGTGTATTGTTGTGGAGTAACCCTGTCTGAGACATTGAGTTAGCTCCCAGAGTATTGTTGTGGAGTAACCCTGTCTGAGACATTGAGTTATATCCCAGTGTATTGTTGTGGAGTAACCATGTCTGAGACATTGAGTTGCTCCCAGAGTATTGTTGTGGAGTAACCCTGTCTGAGACATTGAGTTAGCTCCCAGAGTATTGTTGTGGAGTAACCCTGTCTGAGACATTGAGTTATATCCCAGAGTATTGTTGTGGAGTAACCATGTCTGAGACATTGAGTTGCTCCCAGAGTATTGTTGTGGAGTAACCCTGTCTGAGACATTGAGTTATATCCCAGTGTATTGTTGTGGAGTAACCCTGTCTGAGACATTGAGTTAGCTCCCAGAGTATTGTTGTGGAGTAACCCTGTCTGACACATTGAGTTAGCTCCCAGAGTATTGTTGTGGAGTAACCCTGTCTGAGACATTGAGTTATATCCCAGAGTATTGTTGTGGAGTAACCCTGTCTGAGACATTGAGTTAGCTCCCAGAGTATTGTTGTGGAGTAACCATGTCTGAGACATTGAGTTAGCTCCCAGAGTATTGTTGTGGAGTAACCCTGTCTGAGACATTGAGTTAGGTCCCAGAGTATTGTTGTGGAGTAACCCTGTCTGAGACATTGAGTTAGCTCCCAGAGTATTGTTGTGGAGTTCAAATCCCTGTCTGTCACACACCTAATGGTTGAGGTTAGCATCCTATATCAGTCACTGCCTTTCAGACTGATTCCCCCAAACCACTGATACAGGGTCAAATACTTCTGGTTAAGGTTAGGATAGATAGAGATACATAGGTGCTAATCTGATCCTAGATCTGTGATATCAAACTAGCAGGGTGGAACTCCCAACCCAGCAGACACACACAGAAGCACACACACACACACACACGCTTGCATAGTGTAACAGTGGTCTTTAGAGTAACATAATAAAGCTGGCTGAGACACAGGGGAATGAGGGGTCTTTTATCACAATAGCCAGCTGGTTAAGGGTGAGCAGAGCAAGGATAGACAGAGAGCAGGTGGGGAGAGTCAAAGAGAGAGAGAGAGAGAGAGAGAGAGAGAGAGAGAGAGAGAGAGAGAGAGAGAGAGAGAGAGAGAGAGAGAGAGAGAGAGAGAGAGAGAGAGAGAGAGAGCAGAGAGAGAGTGGACAGACAGCAAGAGAGAGAGAGAGCGAGAGAGTAGAGAGAGAGAGAAGCGAGAGAGAGAGAGAGAGAGAGAGAGAGAGAGTAGACAGAGAGTAGAGAGGGAGATAGTAGAGAGAGAGAGAGAGAAGTGGAGAGATAGAGAGAGAGGGTAGAGAGAGAGTGAGAGAGAGAGAGAGAGAGAGAGAGAGAGAGAGATAGAGAGAGTAGAGAGAGTAGAGAGAGAGAGAGAGAGAGAGAGAGAGAGAGAGAGAGAGTAGAGAGAGAGAGAGAGAGAGAGAGAGTGTAGAGAGAGACTGGAGAGAGACTGGAGAGAAGGGGAAAGTGAATACTAAAGAGAAAGAGAACGAGGAGGAAGAGGAATACAGTGAGGTAGAAAGAAACAGGCAGAGAGGAGGAAGAGGAATACAGTGAGGTAGAAAGAAACAGGCAGAGAGGAGGAAGAGGAATACAGTGAGGTAGAAAGAAACAGGCAGAGAGGAGGAAGAGGAATACAGTGAGGTAGAAAGAAACAGGCAGAGAGGAGGAAGAGGAATACAGTGAGGTAGAAAGAAACAGGCAGAGAGGAGGAAGAGGAATACAGTGAGGTAGAAAGAAACAGGCAGAGAGGAGGAAGAGGAATACAGTGAGGTAGAAAGAAACAGGCAGAGAGGAGGAAGAGGAATACAGTGAGGTAGAAAGAAACAGGCAGAGAGGGAGGAAGAGGAATACAGTGAGGTAGAAAGAAACAGGCAGAGAGGAGGAAGAGGAATACAGTGAGGTAGAAAGAAACAGGCAGAGAGGAGGAAGAGGAATACAGTGAGGTAGAAAGAAACAGGCAGAGATGAGGAAGAGGAATACAGTGAGGTAGAAAGAAACAGGCAGAGAGGAGGAGTGAAAGGCGGACAGAGAAAATTGTAGAATGACAGAGTACGTTGGAGAATGGAATGGAAACAGAGGGAATTGTGGAGCATGCGAGAGGGAGGGAGGCGCAGGGAGGGACAGAGTTACGAAGAGAGAGTGGATAGAGACCAGGAGAGCAGAGAGAGAGAGATATAATTGAGAGAGAGACGGAGAGAGGAGCGAGAGAGAGGGGGGGCAGGATAAAGAGAGTGAGAGGGGATGCAGAGAGACAGGTTCCCCTTGCCACCGTCTCTGGATATAAATCCAGCTTTGTCATGCACACTGTACTGTCATGGTCATCTGAGGCTGACACACACACGCTCTCCATTGGTCTGCACGGCATCTCTTCCTCTTTTCCCTCTGCTCTCTCCCCACACCCCTTCCTGTTTCTCCCTTCCTCCCTGTCTCCTCTTCCTCCCTGTCTCCTCTTCCTCCATGTCTCCTCTTCCTCCATGTCTCCTCTTCCTCCCTGTCTCCTCTTTCTCCCTGTCTTCTCTTCCTCCTCTTCCTCCCTGTCTCCTCTTCTTCCATGTCTCCTCTTCCTCCTCTTCCTCCCTGTCTCCTCTTCCTCCCTGTCTCCTCTTCCTCCATGTCTCCTCTTCCTCCATGTCTCCTCTTCCTCCCTGTCTCCTCTTCCTCCTCTTCCTCCCTGTCTCCTCTTCCTCCTCTTCCTCCCTGTCTCCTCTTCCTCCCTGTCTCCTCTTCCTCCATGTCTCCTCTACCTCCATGTCTCCTCTTCCTCCCTGTCTTCTCTTCCTCCCTGTCTCCTCTTCCTCCTCTTCTTCCATGTCTCCTCTTCCTCCCTGTCTCCTCTTCTTCCATGTCTCCTCTTCCTCCCTGTCTCCTCTTCTTCCATGTCTCCTCTTCCTCCTCGTCTCTTACATTTACATTTAAGTCATTTAGCAGACGCTCTTATCCAGAGCGACTTACAGTTAGTGCATACATTTTTTCTTCTTCCTCCCTGTCTCCTCTTCCTCCATGTCTCCTCTTCCTCCATGTCTCCTCTTCCTCCCTGTCTCCTGTCTCCTCCTCCTCTTCCTCCATGTCTCCTCTTCCTCCCTGTCTCTTCTTCCTCCCTGTCTCCTCTTCCTCCCCCTCCTCTTCCTCCCTGTCTCCTCTTCCTCCCTCCTCTTCCTCCATGTCTCCTCTTCCTCCATGTCTCCTCTTCCTCCCTGTCTCCTCTTCCTCCATGTCTCCTCTTCCTCCCTGTCTCCTCTTGCTCCCTCCTCCATGTCTCTTCTTCCTCCCTGTCTCCTCTTCCTCCCCCCTCCTCTTCCTCCCCCTCCTC